>NC_089764.1:28826235-28848735 GCF_040412425.1 Macrobrachium rosenbergii | reverse complement strand
GAGTCCCCAGGATTCCTGTTTTCTGGCTGTCTTTTGTCCTGCAGATGAATTTGGGAGATATTTGTGGTTCCTATATTTTTTCCATTTTCCACAAGGCAAGTCTATTTTCTTTCTAGGATGTTAATTCATCCTTATCTTGTCGTCATCAGTTTTGAAATAGATAATGATTAATGATTTTAGGTCATTTGTCGTATAGATAACAGCAGTGAAGAGTAAAGGAGTAATAATAATATAATGATAATAAAAATAATAATAATAATAATAATAATAATAATAATAATAATAATAATAATAATAATAATAATAATAATAATAATAATAACAACATTGTACGCAATAAATGTTTTTCTTTGTATAAAGTCATAATTCTGACTTTAAACTGATAACTAACAATGCTCTATGTAGAAAAGAAATAATAAGAATCTTTACCTCGTTAGAAATAAATTTTATTTTTAGAATTTTCAAAATGTTGAATCCCAGAATCATGGAAGATATTATTATTTAGCACTTACTTTTATTCATAAGTTTTATTTAAATTGAACAACACTCTAATTACAGAATATAACCTCTTTTCACCATAACATGAAATGTGAAAGTCAAGATTTGTGTTCCAGTAAGTCACATCAAAATCAGAAGCTACCAAAACATGAAATCTTGAAACCAAAATTTTAGTTTAAGTAAGTCCTATAAAAATCAGAAGCTCCCATAACGTGGAATTTTAAAGTAAAAATTTTACTTCAAGTAAATTACTTTAAAATCAGAGGCTACCATGACATGAAAGTTTAAAATAGAAATTTTAGTTCATAAGTCATATCAGCATCAGAACATGAAATCTCAAAATAAAAATTTTATTTCAAGTAAGTCTTATCAAAATTAGATCTACTATAATATAATTTTTAAAATCAAAATTTTAGTTTAAGCAAGCCATATCAAAATCAGAAGCTACCATAATATGAATTTTTAAAGTTAAAATTTGAGTTCAAGTAAGCCATATCAAAATCAGATGCTACCATGACATGGAGTTTTCAAATTAAAATTTCGGTTTAAATAAGACGCATGAGAATCAGAAGCTACCATAAAAAAGAAAATCTAAAATCAAAATTTCAGTTCCAGTAAGTCATAAAAGAATTAGAAGCTACCATAGTAAGTAATTTTAAATAAAAATTTTAGTTCATAAGTTACATCACAATCAGAAGCTCCCATAACATGAGATTATAAAATCAAAATTTGAGTTCAAGCAAGCCTTATCAAAATCAGAAGCTACCACAACATGAAATTTCAAAATCAAAACTTGAGTTCAACAAATGTCACATCTGAATCAGAACCTACCATCCAACATAATTTCAGCTCAGGTCAAATCAGAATCAGGAGCAAGTTTGCAAATCAAGATCTTTCTTCAGAGTCAAAGTCAAACTCCCAAATCAGTGTCCAATACCTTTTTCAGGCGCTACATCAAGAAAGGCTAAATTTCAGGTTACAAACCAGCCTCATTTATCTTGTCTCGGAGTCCAAAAGGTAATCTCAAGTCAGGTTCAGAGTCATGCCTCCGATTCACATCGATGAAAGAAAAAATCCTGGTCTCAGAAATGTGATTTATTAGAACATCTAATTTTGAAATGTTCTATTCGTGCGATTTCTTTCAGGATTTTTTCATTTCCATTCTCGTCACCATGACAATTTGAAGTAGAGACTTTATTTATAAAGCTGGGTGATTAAAGATTAAATTACTTATATATTAGATTCTCTCTTTAGCTCAAAATAGGGCCTCACGACAGCTGTACCCTACACACACAAACATACAGTACACATACACACTCCGCATATAATATATATATATATATGTATGTATGTATGTGCGTATGTATGTATGTATGCATATATGTATATATTTATTTGTTTATATATACATTATATGTATATATATTATATATATGTATATAAATATAATCTATCACCAATTTTACCTGATATATAAATGTATATGTATATATACAAACGTAAAGTATATATATATATATATATATATGTATATAAATATATATATACATATATATACATACATATATATGTATACATTATCTACAGTAACTTCTTAACTTCTCGATATCTTCACACACACATGCACACACACACACATACTTATATCACAATAAAGCCTATAATCCAACTGAAGAACAAATGAAGAAAAACTTAACACCCTTGGTGAGATTCGAACCCACGCACGCACGACGTGTCAACCATGCGGCCACCAAAGAAGATATTATTCCAATTCTATAAGATAATTTGTAATATTACCACGAAATACCAATCACAGACTCGTTGTTATTTAAATCTTCGCCAGGAAGCAAGACAGCAGGATGCCGTGAATGAATAAATGAATGAAATGAATGAGTAATTGAATAATTGCAATAAATATATGAATAATTGCGTTGGAACGGATGTAACGCTGATACTCTCCGTAACGGTTTGCAGCCGTTGCGAAGTTTCGCCTCTCTCAAGGCCGTCTGTCGTTACGATTACCGTCACGATGTGAAACGGAAGTTCTCCTGTCTCTCCTCTCTCTCTCTCTCTCTCTCTCTCTCTCTCTCTCTCTCTCTTTTCTTTTCTTGACGAGAGAGGGAAAGAGAGTAATACGATTTATATCTAAACAGGACTCCAAAGGATTGTTAAATTTAAGCACACAAGGAAAACTACCTCTCTCTCTCTCTCTCTCTCTCTCTCTCTCTCTCTCTCTCTCTCTCTCTCTCTCTCTCTCTTTCTTTTCTTGACGAGAGAGGGAGAGAGAGTAATACGATTTCTATCTAAACAGAACTCCAAAGGATTGTTAAATTTAAGCACACAACACAAGGAAAAACTCTCTCTCTCTCTCTCTCTCTCTCTCTCTCTCTCTCTCTCTCTGTCTTAATAGGGTACAAAGCTTGCCGCGGTACAATGCGTCACTAGTTACATAAGTAAAAAAAAAATGGTTTCATTTGGATAATGGGGATTTTACCATATTCACGGGGCAGCATTGTAAGTTCACTTTATAAATACACAAACTACAATCAGGTACTTTGAAGATACTTATGGTATATGGACAGGAGGTCCCTAAAATAACAATCTATCAAATTTTACACTTACGTTTATTGAAATAAAAACCTGAAAAAGGAATTACACTACGAGGGATGAGGAGAATAAGTTAAATCTGATTATCATAATTTCATCCCCAGCCCTTTACTGCTCCGAGAGTCTTCGGTGCCCAGATTATTATGAAGAGGGGTAATTATTTATCCAATTGTTTATTTATTTATTTATTTATTTATTTCATTTGGAAAGAAACGTACCCTCCGATAAACAAGCCAGAGTACTTCACCAACAAAAGAGCGTCATGGCGACGAAGGGGACCCCCCGCCCCCGTTCTCTACCCCTCTGAGGCCCCCACCCCCATAGTTAATGGTCCATTCGATACCTGAGGCATCCCCTCCCCATCCCTCCTCCTCCCTCTCCCCTTCCCCCAATATATCAAAACAGAATCCGCCCGATACGTGACCTTATAGTAATGAGGAATGGCTGGCATACTTCGCGCAAGGGGGAATGGACTTCTTTTGTTGAGTGAAACAGCATAAGGAAGTGGGAGGCTTATTAAGGAGGTGTCTTCCTTGCTTCTTATAGACTCTCTCTCTCTCTCTCTCTTTCTCTGTCTTCCGCCGTCGTTCCCCTTCCTTTCCCCCCTGATGTTGCAGATGACGGCCATTTCAGTCTCTAAAAAATGGCAACTCATTCTTGCCAATAGCTTACTACATACCCATCGAACATGCTCGCGCGCGCATTACACACACACATACACACACACACACACGCACCAACACACATATACCTAGACATACACCCTAAACACTCACGCACACAAACACACACCCCGACATGTGTCATAACACCTCGGGAGGATCCATACACGTAGCAACTTTCTAACGATTTTACGACTCTGTCAAGTCTCTATAAATCTAATCTCATTATTATACATTCCAGACGCCAATAATAGAGCATTTAACGGACTTTGGTCGTATATTAGAAGCCGAAGGTCATAAAACCGACGGGCCGTGACGTCTGGTCTGGGACTTTCAAGTCGGGACTTTTTTCAAATTGTTAATTCTATATCAATCGATGGGCGACTCTTGGGTAAATCCCTCGTGGGGAGAGAGAGAGACGCTGGAGCACAGGATAACGTCATGTGGCTGTCCTCGGCTGGAATCTGAGAGGTCCTACGGGAACTTTGTACCAGAGCTTTGACAAAGGGCGAATCCTAACACGTGGCGAGAGAGAGAGAGAGAGAGAGAGAGAGAGAGAGAGAGAGAGAGAGAGAGAGAGAGAGAGAGAGAGAGAGAGAAGTGAAAAGTATCCGTGGGTGGGTTCGACACACACACACACACACAGAAAGAGAAGTGAAAAGGATTTGTGAATGGGTTTGACAGAGAGAGAGAGAGAGAGAGAGAGAGAGAGAGAGAGAGAGAGAGAGAGAGAGAGAGAGAGAGAGAGAGAGAGTTTGTGAATAGGTTTGAATAGGTTTGACAGAGAGAGAGAGAGAGAGAGAGAGAGAGAGAGAGAGAGAGAGAGAGAGAAGTGAAAAGGATTTGTGAATAGGTTTGACACACACGCACACACACACACACACACAGAGAGAGAGAGAGAGAGAATGAC
Source organism: Macrobrachium rosenbergii (assembly GCF_040412425.1). Taxonomy (NCBI): domain Eukaryota; kingdom Metazoa; phylum Arthropoda; class Malacostraca; order Decapoda; family Palaemonidae; genus Macrobrachium; species Macrobrachium rosenbergii. Next base: position 28,844,058 of record NC_089764.1, on the reverse strand, counting down.
TTCATAGAATTTCCAGCTTTTAATGTAGAGTGAAGGGGTACTTGTGGCAGTAACGCTACTAGGATCGATGAAAATGACTCACGAAAGTGTTTAGATCTAAACTGGCATTTCTCGGGTAATAAATGAAGAATTTTATTGCATAAGAGTGCACCAGTTTACTAGAATGAAATAAACACTACAAGTCCCCAAATATAAAATAGACCTTATTTTTGCTTTATAAGTTATAAGCAATCATTTACCAAGAATAAAAACTAGTTGATAATGCACTGTAAAGCTAAATATTGCTCATAATTTTTTTTGCTGAAAAAATGATTGATTTCTTCAGAAAAAACAAAATGTACACGTCAAGACCCAGGCTGCCTTTCAGCCTCTGCTGGTTGGTCAGAGCTCGCAGGTCCACACAAGGCCTCCTGAACTATTTCGCACCGTACCACACTAAGGGCAAACGCCCTTGCTGGCATAAGCCAGCTTAATCTAAACCAGGCACCGGCCCCAACCAACCATAGCTCAGTTAAACCCGGTTGAAGTAGGCAGTCAAGAGTAACTGGAAAGTGGAGTAAACTGAAGGTTAAAAGATTAGGGCAGACCCAACTGCACTTTCCTGAATGTACAAAAGACTTCCCTCTTGTAAGTCGATATCTATTTGAAAATAAGCGTTTCTTTTATTTTACTGTGTCTTGAAAAAATTTTATTACAGGCACTGAATATCAATTGCTACCATAAATGAAATACTCTTTCGTTTAGTAAGAATGCCCTGAATGCCTGTAGTAAAATCGTGCTATTTTCTGTAGTTTTTCTCTAAATTCGACTGGATGTTTGTAGCCTGCTCAGGTGTTCGGTAGAGAATATATAAATAACTAATATAAACAGCATATTAATGTAATATACTTTTTATCCAACGAAATTCCGTATTATTATTACCGTTAACATTATTATTCATAAGATGAACCCCATTCATATGGAACTAGCCCACCACAGAGGCCACTGACTTGAAATTCAAGCTCCCAAAGAATATTATGGCGTTCATTTGAAAGAAGTATCAGGAGATAACAGGAAATGCAGAGAAGAGATTAGTTATTCGAAAGGAAAAAAAGCTAAATTAACAAATTAATAAATAAATACATAAAAATGTGAGTACTTTTTAAGCTAGGTTTATAGATTTGACGTTTCCTCCCCGTTAAATCATTGTTAAAAAATTCAACATAGGCTTGTTGATAAAGCCAAGTGCACAAAACGTGAATATCAATAGGCCTTTCCTATATCCATATATATATATATATATATATATATATATATATATATATATATATATATATATATATATATATATATATATATATATATATATATATATATGTATATATATATACAGAGAGATTCTAGGTTATCTAAACACCTGTATGTATATGATGATGAACATGTGTCCACATATGAATATAGGGAAAAAGACATTTACATGTATTCTGAACCATATATAGTCATTGCTTAAGCTAAAGTTTATATATCAATGACAATTTATTAAGAAATACATTATATTTTGTGTAAGGACACAGTTCAAGAGAGGGAATATTAATCCATACTATTTCATTTAGTTCTGTTAATATTCTGGTTAGTGATTTTTCAAGTGAAAGTCTGATTTCCTTCTTTTTGAATTTTCAAATGGAAGGAACTTATAAAAATTCAAAGTGAAGAAACTCACCTTTGGTGGGTAGTGCCGTCAGTGTACCTCACGCGGCGCACTGTAGGCATTACTTAAGGATCTTTGTAGCGTCCCTTCGGCCACTAGCTGCAACCCCTTTCATTCATTTTTCATTACCTCCTTTCATATTCTCTTTCTTCCTTCTTACTTTCCTAACAATCGATTCTTAGTGCAACTCCGGGTTTTACTCCTGTTACACCTTTCAAGCCTCTTACTCTCAGTTTCCCTTTCATCGCTGAATGACCTCATAGGTCCCAGCGCTTGGACTTTAGCCTCAATTTTATATTTCATTCCAAAGTGAAGAACCTTTATGTCCCACCCAGCATTAACAACGAAGTCTAAAGCACAAGGATATATTTTGATATTAAAAGACACCAAAAATTGTTAGGACTGATTTAATTTCACCAAACCCAAGTTATTAAAAAAAAGCCAAATATATTCCCTCCCAATTTTTTTTTATCTCTAATTGCTTCTAAAAACTACATGAGCGAGTTCGTGCGATGAGATAGCGCATTAGGCGTTGGAATCTTAAACGCAATATACATTATACTGAGGTGTTGTATGATTTGACCACACACTAACGTATGAATACATCGTTTATGTTAATGTATTTGGGGCGATAAACAGGAAATGCTACATCGTGTCCGTGAGTTTTGGAATTTGATAGACATTTGTAGATACTTATAGTCGTGGTTTTTAAAACTTTCTTGCTACTAAGACAGAGAGAGAGAGAGAGAGAGAGAGAGAGAGAGAGAGAGAGAGAGAGAGAGAGAGAGAGTATTTTTGAAACTTGTGATTAACACAGAATGTAAATATATATATATATATATATATATATATATATATATATATATATATAGAGAGATAGCCTGTCTAAGACAGAAGTTAGTCTTTACTGTGACATTACCACTTGAGAGAGAGAGAGAGAGAGAGAGAGAGAGAGAGAGAGAGAGTAAAAACACCTATAATGGTTGTCTTTAAACGTTCATTACTACTTGAACAAAGAGAGAGAGAGAGAGAGAGAGAGAGAGAGAGAGAGAGAGAGAGAGAGAGAGAGAGAGAGCACAGGGGACTTTCGGTTCTGAAGATAACAGCTTAAAGAGGCTTCAGGAAGACACGACGAATTATACGTATCTTGTGCTTTATAGTTCAGAGACGTAATCACCAAAGGTTTGGTCTGAATATTGAAATCCTTCCATTTTCCAAAAAAATATATTCGACAGCGGGTCCTAAGCACCCTCACGGTTCTCATCCTTACATTTTAATAATTTATTTACATTTATATCTATTTATTTATTAATTTGCTGATTTATTGTTTTTTTAATAACTGGTCTCTTCCAGTTGTATTTCCGATCACCTTCTGTTAATTTCTAATGAACACCATATTCTTTGAAAGCTTGAATTTCACGTCAGTGGCCTCTGTGGGCTTGTTCCATATGAATAAGATTATCTTCTGAATAGTAATAATATTTAAGCCAAAGAAGATAATATGATATAAAGAATGTGAATGTAAATATTTTTTTTATAAACATTTACTTTTTTTTTTTTTTTTTACAAACTATTAGTTATGTAAATACTTTTGTTAATTATTCCTGACGTGAGAACCGAATTTCCAGTGTGGGGAAACTTTAAGCCCCGCTTCATCATTATGCAACGAAATCTATAAGCATAAAAGATTATATTCCAATCTTAAAAGAATCTACGATTATCTGTAATGAGATACTTCCCCCAAGTTCGCGTTAACTACGAGCAGAACAAGCTAACTATTTCCCAAACAGCTTCAGTGGGAACGAAGTTCAATCGAATGGTTGAACTAAGGGTCGTTTCACCTCCGCCGACAAGGAAAGATCCAGTACCTTCTGGTATGGGTTACCGAAGCGAAGACAGCGCCTCTGTTGGACAGTTAGAGAAACAGTACCTACGAAGCCGGTTGCAAAAAGCCGGTTGGTAATAGTTCCTGGGGATCCGATAGATGGCATAAGCTTGGAGCTTTTACGAATTGCGTGATTTCATGTAACGATAAGCCTAGAAGTGTTTGGGAATATGCACATATTGGCATTGTTGCTTGACGTATCGTTCTAATTCTGTCAACGATAACTTTTAGATAAACTTTTGTGCTTTTGATGTGACGAATATATTCTTCAATATGACTGGGTTTTTGGCCGTTGTGATAATGGCGTTTCCCGCCTGACGTATGTGAGGTTCCTATTGAGAGAGTACCCTCTTGTGAGGTTCCTATTGAGAGAGTACCCTCTTTAATTTATCTTGTCATCAGTCACTGAAACATCCATTGCATGGTCAAGTATGTGTAGAAGAAGGATTCATACTGAAAGTAGCTGCTGGCATATGAAACTAACCGTTCAGGATATAATAATTTTGAGACTTGGATATGTGATAAGATCCTTATTAACATATGGATTTAATAGACGTACATATATGCCTTCAATCGTACTCTTGATACCTGTATTGCTACCAAAACACACACAGGAAAAGTACTGAGCAGGTTCTTATATATGGGACTGACAATGAACATAATAGCCTATATGTATTACTTGAAGACTAATGCGAGCCTGTCTAATCCTGCAATTGCATTCGTTACTCGGACACTGTCACAAAAGACAGAGAATGAATACAATGAAGTTTTATTCAAGAGAATATGGCTGAAAAGGGTTTCATGATGATACAATACTGGCACGTAAAGTAAGTGAGGTCTCCATATTCATTGGGTAGAGGAGTAAGTGACTGGGATATAATTTTATGTGTAGGCAATATTCCTTGATATAAATGTCTTATATGGGACCCTATTGTACCTAAAGTATGGGACGAAGTTGTAGGTGATTATTTTACTTAGAGGACATTAAACTGTAGCTGTGTTTATACATGTAATTTAGGAAAATTCTTTAATGGATTCATCATTTAATGAAACAATGCCTCCTAAAGGGATATTGGTTCTCTGAGGAAGAAATGAAGAAGGATAAATCCAAATTGCAATCCCAGTGAGGGATTTCAATCAGAAATCTGGTCGCCAACGTAGTTAGGAACCACTTCTATTAAAGAAAGGCTAGGCCTTGAGGATTAAGTTCTCACAAGTTATGTCATTAATAAAAGTCATCAATAAGTCTCATTCAGATTCAAAATTTACATGGATGCCTGATATGTGCACTGAATAATCTCTTCAGACCTGGGCACAGAGAGGTTTCCACTTTTTTTTTCCAGTAGTTGCTGGTCATAGTTTTCTGAACGTGGAATGACTTCATTGAGGATTGCTTGTTCTTTATACAGATGATTCACCCGTCAGGAATTTTCTCCTAGGGAGGAAAAATATCCTTTATTTTGGAAATGACATAAATATCTACAGCCGTTGTCACTGTGGCAAATCGTGATTGTCGGAAGAGGTTACTAATCAAAATGGTTAATTTAAAAGGAAATAAAAGTGCATAGCGGACATGGGACGTTTTCAATAAAGCCTCAGCCACGTTTGTGGAACTCAGTTCCTTCCTGAAAACTAGGACTAATCTGTAAGTCCTAGATAAATATGGAATCTGATCTATAAGTTCTAGATAAATACAGTCTGATCTATAAGTTCTAGAGAATTATGGAGTCTGATCTGTAAGTTCTAGATAAGAATGGAGCCTGGTCTATAATTTCTAGATAAATATGGAATCTAATTTATAAGTTCTAGATAAATATGTTGGCTCTGATGCGTGGCCAGTCAAGTACAATAGCTCCTGCAGATGAGACAAGACTTGATCTCTTTGCCAGAAAGCAGAGATCAAACTAAAGTGTTTAGAAATATGCATAAATTGGCATTTTTCTTGACGTATTAATCTAATCGTGTCTACAATAACTCCTGAATAAATTCTGCCGTAAACCTTCACATTACTAACGAGTAAAAGTCATTTACTTTTGATATGACAAATATATATGAAATGCGCTGAGGGAACGTGACGAATAAGCTACATATCAAGGGGCATATTTTTGTGTAAGTTACGATCTCAGTGTTATTTCAAGTGGGAATGTTCACAAGAAGGAATCGCCCTTCAACCTATTCCTAAAAGCCGTCGGGAACTGAAGGAACAAGGATGCAATACAGAATATGATGTTGCAAAGATCGGATATGCAAAGAGAGAGGACGACTCTGTAATCTAGTCTGTAGTTACCCTTGTCAGTTTTTATCAAGTAAGAAATGGATTAATACCGCTTTACACAAGCGTTTTCATATCAAATTCATTATCGCCATCGCCAAATACCTGTAAATTGTCACCATAATCACTGTATCAGGACATATGTGCAATGATATCCTAGTTTATGCCACAAATTAGGAGGTCATCTGCCGGCCATCTCGGAAAATGGAAGCCATATTGGAATTCCAAGTAGCCAGCATATTTTTTCTTCGAAATCTCATACATAACAACTACTCCAGCCAAACGTCAGCTCTGAATCATCAATTGCACGACTGTTTGCGTTATCTGGCATAAGACTCCTCTTTCCTTTGGGCACGCGACTCGGGAGATTGTGCATATTCTCTCGTGACAGAATCTTCGTGACTGAATAATCACTGAGATTCCGCTACAACTGGAAAGAAAACATGGGGAGTCTCAGGCACAATTTCCATCAGTCGTTTCTTTGCTGTTTTTACAAGATCCGAGTGCCAGTGCCCTTCACTTCCTATATAGACTTTAATATTCATAAATAACTGATCGAAACATGCAAACATATCTCTATATATATATATATATATATATATATATATATATATATATATATATATATATATATATATATATATATATATATATATCAGTGTGTATAAATATCACTGATTTTACATGATTTACTTCATGCCCTGAAGATGTATAAAGTACTGAAAGTACTTGGCACTTTTAAATGTATTATGTATATAATACATATATATATACAATACATATATATACATATATGTATGTACATATATTGTATATAAATATACATATATATATATAAATATATATATACTTATATATATATATATATATATATATATATATATATATATATATATATATAGAACAAGCATTTATACAAACACATAAGCAATCTCACATTATTACAAAGAATAGCAAGAGACAAAAAGACAGACACAGAGAGAGAAAGGAGAATCAGAGAGAGAGAGAGAGAGAGAGAGAGAGAGAGAGAGGACAAACCACAACAGGACAAAGCGAAAGAGCCAGACACGTGACGTAACCAGGGAGGGAGGGAGGGAGGGAGGGAGGAAGGAAAGTAAGTGTCAGAAAAGTTGATGAACTCAGGTGTGTATATGTGTGTGTGTGTGTGTCTGTCACTCCACCCAACCTCTGCCTGTCACACCTGTCTTCCGACTCATCTGCTCCACTTCCGGTGAGTCACACGGCCTTTTAAAATATGTTGCATCACTTTTTTTTATCTTGGTGGGGGTGGGGGGCACCTCATGGAGGCGTGAGGTATGTATGGGTCGACTTATAGAGGCTGAGCTAAGGCTCGTCAATGACTATTATTATTATTATTATTATTATTATTATTATTATTATTATTATTATTATTATTATTATTATTCGAGTACACCTGGTCAAAAGGTAATTTGTCACCTGGAAAAAATGAGATAATAATAATAATAATAATAATAATAATAATAATAATAATAATAATAATAATATTATTATTATTATTATTATTATTATTATTATTATTATTCAAATAAAAAAATACCATCACTTTCAAATAATTCTGTACATAGAGAAAATATTATTATTATTATTATTATTATTATTATTATTATTATTATTATTATTATTATTTGTCTATCACAGTCATCCTATTCGACTGGGTGGTTTTTATAGTGTCGGGTTCCGGGTTGCATCCTGCCTCCTTAGAAGTCCATCACTTTTCTCACTATGTGTTCTGTTTCTAGTAGTACACTCTTCTGCATGAGTCCTAGAGCTACTTCGCCATCTAGTTTTTCCAGATTCCTATTCAGAGATCTTGGGATCGTGCCTAATGTTCCTACGATTATGGGTACAATTTCCACTGGCATATTCCATATCCTTTTTATTTCGGTTTTCAGGTCTTGATACTAGTCAATATTTTCTCTTTCTTTCTCATCTACTCTGGTGTCCCATGGTATTGCGACATCAGTGAGTGATGCTTTCTTCTTGATTTTATCAATCAACGTCACGTCTGGTCTATTGGCACGTGTCACCCTATCTGTTCTGATACCATAGTCACAGAGGATCTTTGCCTGATCGTTTTCTATCACTCCCTCAGGTTGGTGTTCGTACCACTTATTACTGCAAGCTAGCTAGCTGGTGTTTCTTGCACAGGCTCCAGGGGGGGGGGTTTGCTACTGAATCATGCCTTTTTTTGCACTGGTTCTGTGCAAGCGCCGGACATTCGCTTGCTACGTGGTTTACGGTCTCGTCTTTCATATTGCACTTCCTGCTTATGGGTGAGATGTTATTATCATCTATTGTTCTTTGGACATATCTGGTTCTTAGGGCCTGATCTTGTGCAGCCGTTAGCATTCCTTCTGTTTCCCTCTTGAGTTCTCCCCTCTGTACCCATTGCCATGTTTCATCGCTGGCCAGTTCTTTTGTCTGTCTCATGAAATGTCCGTGTATTGGTTTGTTGTGCCATTCCTCTGTTCTGTTTTTCATTCTCCTTTTATCTGTCCTTCTTCCCATGCACTCCTTAGCCACTCGTCTTCACTGGTTTTCTGATATTGCCCCAGTGCTCTGCTCTCGATGTTGACGCAGTCACTATGCTTAGTAGCCCTCTCCCCACTTCCTTTCGTGCTATGTATCGTCTGTTTGTATTTGCTCTTGGGTGTAGTGCTTTGTGCACTGTCATGTGTTTTCTAGTTTTCTGGTCTATGCTGCGGAGTTCAGCCTTCGTCCACTCCACTACTCCTGCGCTGTATCTGATTACTGGTACTGTCCATGCGTTTATGGCTGTCGTCATGTTTCCGGCGTTGAGTTTTGACTTGAGTATCGCCTTAAGTCTCTGCATATATTCTTTCCTGATCGTGTCCTTCATCTCTTGGTGTTTTATATCCTCTCCTTCTATTATTATTATTATTATTATTATTATTATTATTATTATTATTATTATTATTATTATCATACCTGAACCAAATCACAAAAATGATAATTTTCATATAATTCGTGACCTGGAAAATAACGAGATAATTGCAAGTTTAATTTGATACAAGAAAAGCAAGAAGATAGATAGATAGATAGATAGATAGATAGATAGATAGATAGATAGATAGATAGATAGACAGACAGATAGACAGATAGAGAGAAATAACTTCGAAGTCATGCCAAAGCAAAATATAATAGATTAGCGTTCATTTGTCAATGGAAATCAAAGATTATTATTGGTTTTATTATCAATTTTGTTCTAGTCGCTGTTACCATTGTTAGTTTCCGCTCAACTGTAATAATAATAATAATAATAATAATAATAATAATAATAATAATAATAATAATAATAATAATAACTATATCACTATTATTATTATTGTTATTAAATTTTTTACAGATGACAAATTCCCTATTGTTCAGGTACACGTGAATAATAATAATAATAATAATAATAATAATAATAATAATAATAATAATAATAATAATAATAATATTATTATTATTATTATTATTATTATTATTATTATTAAATTTTTTCCTGTTGACAAATTACCTTCTGTTCAGGTACGCGTACATAATAATAATAATAATAATAATAATAATAATAATAATAATAATATATCATTATTATTATTATTATTATTATTATTATTATTATTATTATTATTATTATTATTAAATTTTTCCTGTTGACAAATTACCTTTTGTTCAGGTAAGCGTACAATAATAATAATAATAATAATAATAATAATAATAATAATAATAATAATAATAATAATAATAATATTAATTATTATTATTATTATTATTATTATTATTAAATTTTTCCTGTTGACAAATTACCTTCTGTTCAGGTACGAGTACATAATAATAATAATAATAATAATAAATAATAATAATAATAATAATAATAATAATAATAATAATAATAATATATTATTATTATTATTATTATTATTATTATTATTATTATTATTATTATTAAATTTTTCCTGTTGACAAATTACCTTCTGGTCAGGTACGCGTACATAATAATAATAATAATAATAATAATAATAATAATAATAATAATAATAATAATAATAATAATAATAATAATATATTATTATTATTATTATTATTTTTTCCTGTTGACAAATTACCTTTTGTTCAGGTAAGCGTACATTAATAATAATAATAATAATATTAATAATAATAATAATAATAATAATAATAATAATAATAATAATATTATTATTATTATTATTATTATTAAATTTTTTCCTGTTGACAAATTACCTTTTGTTCAGATGCGCTTAACTAATAATAATAATAATAATAATAATAAATAATAATAATAATAATAATAATAATAATAACTTTGGCTCAACTCTTACACGACGTTTCGATCCAAATGCGTCTTTAGTTCCAGCGCGGTTCATGGCTGCGTAATGCCAGTGACGTATCTACGTCAGTCCAAGAGGATACGTCATCCACACACGTCATATTTTCAAGGAAGTGTCTCTGCAACTCTGTGATAATGCCTTTCACTCGAACTGTACTGAACGTACAATAAAGTATCACGCCATCTTGCCATCTACAATGCAGGGCCTGGGCGCTGGTATCGATTGGAAGTTTTTGGGAGACTGAGTGATTGTTTGTCTTACTGTCTATCTAGAGCTGCGATGGTAGAGTAAGGACAGAAGGATAAAACGTGATGCGATTTGTATTCATGAATAATACAAGAAGCAGTTCATCAGATTTACCAGAACCACAAGTAGGAAAAAAAAAAAAAATAAACTGTTAAAAATGAAATGGCAAAATATGATGTAATTGGTATAGATGAACAATTGAATAAAATTTAAAAGGTGAAAGGACACAACGTCTATATCAGGGGGACTCTGGCAATAGGTGAAAGCATACAAATGTGTCAGATTATCTCTGGAAGGCTTATCAACGTAAATTTTCTTAATGCAATACGCGAGATTCATTGGTGGATTTATGGTGTACGAGGTGTATCTATTAAATAACGAGACTGATTAAATAACTCGCCTTTATTTTATATTTATTACAAAAATAATGCTTGTCCCCTTCAACCTACTCCCCATTTGCACCAATGCATTGGTGCAGTCCTCTTTCCCACTGGTCGAAGGCCTGGAGGAGGAAATCAATTTCTGTCAGCTCTTTCAACACGTCCGCCGTTTTCTTCTTTATAGCACCAGCTGACCCAAAACTCGTCCCTTTAAGCACTGATTTCACTTTTGGGAAAAGATAAAAACCACACGGCGCTAAATCGGGCGACTATGGAGGTTATTCAAGTGCTTGTCGATCGAAAACTGCTGTACAGAAAGTTCTGTGTGAGCAGGCGCATTGTCCCTGGTGAAGAATGAAACCATTTTCCCATAGTTGCGGCCGTTTTTTCCGGGCTTTTTCTCTCAGCTTTATCAAAACTTTCTTATGATAATGCTGGTTAACTTAGTTGTGCCTTCTGGAACCCTTCTGACTGCATTGTTTGCTAGGTGGAATCGCAGTCTCGTTATTTAATGGACACACCTCGTATATATATATATATATATAATATATATATATATATATATATATATATATAATATATATATATATATATATATAATATATATACATATATATATATATATATATATATATATATATATATATATATTCAATATATGTATATATATATACATATACATATATATATGTATATATATACATATATTTATATATATGTGCATGTATACATGTATATGTGGATACATCTCTATGCAATCATTTTACTTAACCTTCCGCGAAAAAGAAGAAGCCTATCAATCATTCCTACCCAGAATTGCCTGCCACACGCGTCAAGCATCACAGCAAACACAAATCAATAACGGTAACAATAACAAGCAAAAAACAAAAAAAAAAATAAAAAATAAAAAAAAAGTCTTCGCTTCGAACCAGGATATCCACGAAGGATGTGTTTCAAAGGTTAATGCAGAATTCAGAGCGCCGACGGTGTTCCCCAGTTCTTGGAAATTCCGCGGACAAAAGGACTTCTGGGAAAATCGCATCTAGGTCACCAAAGTCATTCCTACTCCTGACAGTAATCAGTGCTTGCTTGAATGCTTGCTTGCCTGCTGTGCCTTACCGTTTTTTTTAAAGGTATTGCATGCACACATGCACATGCACAAACACATGCACATACAGGTCTTACTAGAACGTATGTTTATGCAGAGGGGTTCGCATGCACACAATCTTTAATTATTATTTTTTCGTGTTCGTGATGCACACACACATACACACGCACAAACAAGTATTTATGGAATAAGATACGTCACGTATTTTGTCAAGCCGGTCTGCAAAACAATGGTATACATATATACATATACATATATATATATGTATATATATAATACTACATTCTATTCTTCATTATGTCATTTTACAGTATTTTAAATTTTTTAAAATCTGCTCGACAAATGCGTGACATATTATTCCATAAATAAGTGTGTGTGTGTGTGTGTAAATCACGAATGATAATATAATATATATATATATATATATATATATATATATATATATATATATATATAAACATGTGGGTATATATGCATGTATGAATGCACGTATATTACTCTGTATATCACATATGTGATTACTAACAGTATAACCGAACACACAGACAATAAATAACGAACAACATACTCTAACGCACGAAACTGACAAAAAAAAAAAAAAAAAAAAAGAAGCACACCAGAGCGCCGAAACAAATGCCTAACACGCGTTCAATTCGCCCCTCCTCCTTCTGCCCAAATGTTGCCATGATCCGCAAGGTGTCTCTGTGGATGCCAGAGGTTAATCAAATTGAATGCAGTCGGTTTCTCTCTCTCTCTCTCTCTCTCTCTCTCTCTCTGTGGAAGAAAATCTCCTTTTGTCTCTCACTGACGCAATGAGAATCCAGGAAACAAGATGGCCGGGGTCAGGGACAGCAGATGCAATGCATAGATCATATCGTGCAGTTGCAATTTCAGAAGTTCAAGCGAAGATGCAATGTATTACTACCTTAATAGGATTCTCCTTGCATTTAAATTAATTTTTATTTATCTATTAATTTATTAATTCATTTTTTCCTTTTTTTGATAGGTGTGATCTCTTCTTTCTGTATTTCCCTTTACCTCCTTTTACTTCTTCTTAATGAACACCATATTCTTTGTAAGCTTGGATTTCGAGTCAGTGGCCCCTGTGGTGGGCTTGTTCCATATGAATAGGTTTCATCTTCTGAATAATAATAATAATAATAATAATAATAATAATAATAATAATAATAATAATAATAATAATAATAGGTTTCATCTTCTGCATGAATAATAATAATAATAATAATAATAATAATAATAATAATAATAATAATAACTGTATGTGTGTTTGTGCGTTGGCATTTTTCGATCTCCTCCGCGGCAGCTGATATCTGATTTACAGTCACGTGAGTGCTTGCTTGTAAATGAATAACTGATTTGATTATTAGATAAATTAATTTATCTGTAAATAAATAAATAATTTAATTATTAGATAAATTGATCTATCTATGATAAATAAATAAACTGATTATTAGATATATAGATTTATCCGAAAATAAATAAATAATTTAATTATTAGATAAATTTATCTATCTTCAAATAGATACACAAATTAATCAATTATTTAATTAATTATTAGACAAATTGATTTATCTGTAAATAAACAAATTAATTAATTGTTAAATAAATTGATTTATCCGTAAATAAATAAATAATTTAATCATTAGATAAATTGATTTACATGTAAATAACCAACTGATTAATTATTAGATAAATTGATTAATCTGTAAATAAATAACTTATTAGATAAATTTATTTATCTATAAATAAAAAAATAATTCATTATTAGATAAATTAAGTTACCAATAAATAAAAAAAATAGTCAACTGTTAAATAAACCTATTTATCAGTAAGTGTTTGTGAGTATAAACATACATACATATATACATACATCACCGTAATAATATATTATTATAATATTTTATCTTTTTTCTTAATAAAGCAAAAAGGATAAATTAATATGAATAGTTGATGACGGGTATACCTAACATTACATGTTTTTATTTAGTTATTTAATGACCTTGTAATTAATTAATATATCAATTATTTTAATTTTGTTTTCGATTTGCTGACATTGTGAAGTTAAGAAGTTTAGAAGAAATTATGAAGTGAAGGAGTTAAGAAGACATTGTGAAGTGAAGAAGTTAAGAAGACATTGTGAAGTTAAGAAGTTAAAGAAGACATTGTGACTATTACGAACGGTGGGTTTTACGTATATCAGTCAATAGATGTTTCTTTAATATTCCATCAATATGGTGATACTGGATATATATTCCATCTATGGAAAATCTAAGAGTTTCTCTCTCTCTCTCTCTCTCTCTCTCTCTCAAGTATCTTTATACATAAAGGTCCTCGTTGTGCTATATTCCTTGCTTTCCCTTTAATCTTAAGACAATAAACAAGATATCTGTAAACGAATGAGGATATGGAACCTGTATTTGATGAAAAATTAAATCAATAAAAAAATCAAGTAAAAAATGCGCCGAAGTTTCCTCGGCGCAATCGAGTTTTCTGTACAGCCGCTACAGCGTATAATCAAGGCTACCGATAATAGAACTATCTTTCGGTGGTCTCGGTATAATGCTGTATGAGCCGCGGCCCTTGAAACTAACCACGGTCCTTAGGTGGCCTATCCTATATCGTTGCTAGTAGCACGATTATGGCTAACTTTAATTAAGTAAAGTAAAAAAAAAATCACTGAGGCTAGAGGGCTGCAATTTTGTATGTTTGATGATTGGAAGGTGGATGATCAACATACCAATTTGCAGCCCTCTAGCCTCAACAGTTTTTAAGATCTGAGGGCGGACAGAAAATAGTGCGAACAGAATAAAGTGCGGACGGACAGACTAAGCCGGCACAATAGTTTTCTTTTACAGAAAACTAAAATGAAATTAAATCTTCCATGCCATAAGGGTTAACCTTCAATACTTCATAAAAATAGGTTACAGAATCTTACAACAAGCCATACCTGTTTGATGCAAGCGGCAATACGTGATGATGAGGACAGGTGACCAAGAATAAGTTGACGTTATTCTCAACTGAATCATTTCTGCTTAGATTCTTCTTGATTTCTCTGTAAATAAAAGAGCTGATTAATTATTAAAATGATTTATCTGCAAATGAATAGATAAACTATTTATTAGATAACTGATATATCTGTAAATAAAAAATAAATATTGTTCATGAGATAAATTGGTTTTATCCGTAAATAAAGAAATTATTTAATTATCAGATAGATTGATTAATCTGTAAATAAATAAATAAATCAGTTATTAGATAAATTGATTTATCTGTAAATGAATGAATAAATTATTTATTAGATGAATTATATATCTGTACAGAGAAAATAATTATTCATGAGATTAAATTGATTTATCCGTAGATAAAGAAATTATTTAATTGTTGTATAAACTGATTAATCTGTAAATAAATAAATCAATTACTTATTAGATAAATTGATTTATCTGTAAATAAATAAATAATTTATTAGATAAATTGATTTATCTGTAAATAGATAAATTAATTATTAGATAAGGTCATTTATCTGTAAATAAATAGAAAAATTATTAGACAAACAGGTTTGCTTAAAAATAAACAAATTATTAGATAAATTCATTTATTTGTAAATAGATAAATACTTTGATTATTAGTTAAATCGATTTACCTGTAAATAAATAAATAATTTAATTATTAGATAAAATTGATTTATCTGTAAATAAATAATTTATTGTTAGTTAAATTGATTTATCTGTGAATAAATAATTTAATTATCTAAGTCTTGTCAGTAAATAAATAAATAATCTGACTATTAGATACATTGATTTACCTGTAAATAAAAAAATTAATTCATTATTAGGTAAACTATATTCTAAAAGAAAAATAGAATATTATAATAATATTATTATTGTTGTCCATTTTTCTTTTCTTATCGTTGTCTTCCAACAAACCCACATCAATACGAACTTATATCCTATACTGCCAAACTTTTTTCATTCTCCCAACATTAACTTCCAACACAACACTTCTGACACTTAACCGTCATTGCTACCTGTCACATTTTTGAGAGATTACAATAGGTGACTTTAATAAATATATGCGACTTAATTAAGAATTCATTGATTACCAATCTAAGTTTCCTAAGCATGATTACTAACTCTGGACCATTGATCAGAGAGAGATTCAAAATCAATTGTTACACTCGTGCTTCTGAACTTCCATAGAATCTGAGATTTTTCCAGCTTTTTGTTTAGCTGCTAGTTTCTGTTGTTTACCAGCTATTAGCCATTGATGAATGTCTTCCACAGACCTTGATATTTCTCATTTACTAATGTAGGTACTAGTTCCTGAGGTTTACAGGTTACTAGCCTTGCTCTTATTTAATAAATATCTTCCGCAGACTTTGACATTTGTTAAGTACTAATGTAGCCACTAGTTCCCGACATTACTAAGCTACTAGCCTAGCTCCTAGTTAATTAATTTTTTTATAAACAACAAGGTAATAGCTATTAATATTTATTTTAGTGGAGTGATCCTCCCACGACGTTTTCCAGCTGCTAGTTCCTGACATTTCCCAGCTACCAGCCTAGTTGCTAGTTAATGGATGTCTTCTACAGACTTTGATATTTCCCAACAACCAATGTAGCTACTAGTTCCTGATATTTCCCAGCTACTGGCCTTGCTAGCCTTGCTACTAGTAAAGGAATGACTTTCACAGACTGACATTTCTCAGATACTAATGTAGCTACTAGTTCCTGATATTCCCCAGCTACTAGCCTTGCTACCAGTTGAAGAATATCTCCAACAGACTTTGACATTTTCCAACTATAAATTTAGCTACTAGTTCCTGATATTTCATAGTAAGTAGCCCAGCAAATAGTTAATGAATGTCCTACTCTATACAAGGCGATAACTATCAATATTTCTTTTAGTGGAGTGATCCTCCCATGACATGGTCCAGCTGCTAATATATATAGCCAGTAGTTTCCGATATTTCCAAGCTACTAACCTAGCCACGAGTCAGGGAACGTCCTTCTCTGTACAAAGCGATACCCAACAGCAATACTTTTTCCTGCAGAAGTTCTAGACGAGAGACATCGGACCTTCTCTCCTGGCATTTGGAAGCCTTTACCTTCAAAAGCGCATCTTGAAGGTGACCCCATACTGACGGAGGCGTCTCCAGCAGTTTCCCCGAGCTCTCTCTCTCTCTCTCTCTCTCTCTCTCTCTCTCTTTGCAGTTTCTTCTTCTCTTCCTCCTTCTCCTCATACTCTTACTCTTCCTCCTCATCCTCGATATCCTCATCCTCATTCTTCGTTATCTCTCTCACTAGGGTTGGTCTAGACCAATATAGACCGACTCTCTCTCTCTCTCTCTCTCTCTCTCTCTCTGCAGTCTCTTTTTCTCCTTCTCATTCTCCCCTTTCTCCTACTACTCTTGCTCTTCCTCATCATCCTCATCTTTACCCTACGTTATCTCTCTGACTAGGATTGGTCTATACCAATATAGGCCGACTCTCTCTCTCTCTCTCTCTCTCTCTCTGCAGTCTCTTTTTCTCCTTCTCATTCTCCTCTCTCTCCCACTACTCTTGCTCTTCCTCCTCGTCCTCATCTTTATCCTTCGTTATCTCTCTCACTAGGGTTGGTCTAGACCAATATACACCAACATACAGACAGCCACACACATCAGGTTTTCGTTCAAGCTTCGTGCTGACTGAAAGGTTTTGTTTTTGTAATAAAAAGCTTCATTTCAGTCACACCATAGAGCGTACAGCACGCAAAGGAGTCACGCCCAAATTTCACTGCCGTCCAGATCTTTTATTTCGCATTTTAACTTTGGAAAAAGTATAGCGAC
>NC_089764.1:28786235-28821235 GCF_040412425.1 Macrobrachium rosenbergii | reverse complement strand
TCGAGGGAATTCAAGCTGAGAATAAGAGCTCACGCACAGACTTTGTCATGACATTCGAGGGAATTCAAGCTGAGAATAAGAGTTTAAACACAAACTTCGTCATGAGATTCAGGGGAATTCAAGCCGAGAATAAGAGCTTAAGCACAGACTTTGTCATAATATTCGAGGGAATTCAAGCTGAGAATAAAAGCTTAAACACGGGCTTTGTCATGACATTCGAGGGAATTCAAGCTGTGAATAAGAGTTTAAAACAAACTTCGTCATGAAATTCAGGGGAATCCAAGCTGAGAATAAAAGTTTAAACACAAACTTTGTCATGAAATTCAGGGGAAGTTCAAGCCGAGAATAAGAGCTTAAGCACAGACTTTGTCATAACATTCGAGGGAATTCAAGCTGAGTGTGAGAGCTTAAATGCTGACTGGATAGAAGACCTTTGCTTCAGATAGTTTAAGAAGAGCAGTGCACTGCAGAGAGCTTCAAGATATAAGAACTATGACACAAAGACGTATAAAGAGTATGTTATTTTTATGAAGGAAGCACGGAGACAAGTAAAGGCTTATTCAATAAAATGGATCAGGAAAAAAGTTAGTTGTGTCACGCATGATCCAGCGATATTTAGAACGACCTCGTGGAAACGGCTAAAAAGTAGGAAAAATTGCTCAGTTTTGTGAGTAGAATAATACTCAAACGAATGCATGGGACAAGAGTGAATTTGGAGGTTGTCTTTAAGAGAATGGCAAATTCACTTAGGAACACAACTGGAGATAGCGAAAGTGCCATTTTCCAGGTCATCAACTATAGCAGAAACAGACTGGTTTGACAATACACGACGAGGGAGATGAACTTATGCGTAAGGAGTTTGCCTAACAACGCTGAAGGTCTGGCTCAGTCGAAAGGGTTAGAAGTACCTACCCCAGTTACGAAAGATTCCCAAAAGTTTTCTAGTAAAACTACCTACAAGCAAGATACAGGAAGAGCTCGTCAGTTTTAAGCGTATTCCGTAAAAAGGCTGGCGATAAACCTAACATCGAAATTTACATTATTGAAAAGGAATTTTGTTCGTCTATGCGACCCAACCACCGCAGAGCATTCCGCTACTCCTTTTCGTCACCCGTTCTGACCTTTTATCTTTTTCCTTCACGTCCTCTCTCAACCCTGCCGACTCAACACGACATCAAACTTGTGTTTTGTTGCGTCTTGTTAATCCATCAGCAGACTGCAGTAAGCCTCAGCTTGACCCACAGGGGACATGGGAGGATGATGAGTCCATTTCAGGTTCATCACATCAAACTGATTTACCCCCAATGAGTCAGTTGCTTTGTTTCCAAATTCCTCCTCATCTCTCTCTCTCTCTCTCTCTTCCCTTTTCATAATGGAATATTGACAGAAGAGAAATGTGAGGGTGGAGGACGGGAGGGGGGATGGAGGGGCGTTGGGAAGGAAGGGTTTGGGTCCTCCAAGGTTTGGGTAGGCTACGTTAGGGGCCAAACACCACACCGAATGATCTCAGTTCACTGACCTCGTATGGTTAGTCCACGGAGTTCATATTGGGTCCACCGGGTCAGTGACATTTTCTCTCTCTCTCCTTCCTTTATGGCATTACAAGCCTCTTTTTCTACCTAGTATGGCCTCAAGAAGGGGTACCTTTTGTTTACCGGCATGGAATATCGAATTTATTTTTCAAATCTTTCGAGTATAAATCTACCACCTCCAGAATTGTTTAATTAATGAACAATCGTCATTCGTTCCTTCTCCACGAACAAAAGTTCAAGGAGAAAGAATACTCGTCCCGAGAGCTCAAAATGCTTTGTTACCTTCTAAATTCAAATATGCAAAGCAGCCTCTTTTTAGGGGATAATTTAGACCATTCTGGAAAAAACAGAAGGGGACGGAGACTTCCCCATTTCAAAAGTGAATAGTGTGAGGTCTGAATAACGGACTCAGGAATATCTAAAGACGTTAAGTCTTCGAGAAGTTCGGCAAAGGAAACTGGACCTTGGCGCAGAGTTCAAGAGGATGGAGGAGAGACAGACCAAGAAAGTTCTGGATGGAATTGGTGAAAGAGGGATTGGATTAGGAGGGTCTCAGCTTCCAGGGAGCACCTTAAGGTGAGAGGCGCAATGTGTGTGTGCGTGTGTTTGTGGAGGGGCTTACATGTGCTCCTGGGGAGCCTTTCGTGTAGAAGTGTGAAACTGCTAATGTGGTGTAGCTTTTCTGAATGTTTTGGAAGGTGGAGTATGAATGTTGTGCACACACAGAGAAACAATATGAGTATACATATGTATGTATATGCATATATATGCATAGACATATATATATATACAAATGTATAATATATGTATCTGTATGTGTATTTACACACACACACATACAGTATATATATGTATATATGTGTGTATACAAATATTAATATATATTTAGATAAACATATATATATATATATACAATATATATAAAATATATTTAGATAAATATATATATATATATATATATATAAATAATAATATATATATATATATATATATATATATATATATTATGTATATATATATATATATATATATATATATATATATATATATATATATATATATATATATATATATATATATGTATATATATATATATACACACATTCCTCTGAGTATTCAAAATGACCTCCCGTGCTACGCAAGACAAAAATTCCACTAAGACGATTATAAGAGATTCCAGCACTCGCTCGGGATATTCGTAGAACTTACAAACGACGCTGCAGGGGGAAAAATTGCTTGCAGTCCATTGCACGACCAACGGTATTCACTATCTAATTGCAAAATACGGCGCTGATAAACACTGCTTGTGTTTCTAAGGCATTCAACTGACGTTCACTGAATACCTGTTGTTAGATTACTTTTCTGTGTGCAAGGGCGTATATAAAGTCATATTGCAATTCACAACACTTGTAGTTTCGTAACTATAAACGATAGAATTAATCTGTAAAAAGGATAAGAAAGCTTGAGGTGTCTAGTTTTCCTGTTCTTCTGAAGTTTTATTTATCATTTGTTTTACAGAATGTCTTTCACAATTTCTGAAACTTATGAGTGACCTCTTTTTCAGAACTGGTGGTGACCCAAGGCCTCGCCAGAAGAGAGAGGAAACTGAGTTCTTTGGCTGGCCGAGCTAAAATGCGCAGTCGCTTCTTAATTAAGGAAATTAATTCGATATTTCTTAAATACTTTTTTTTTTTATTTCCTGTCATTGTGGGTTCTACAAGGACGAGATGTCCTCAAAAAGTAAAAGACGAATAAGAACATTAATTCGGGTCTTTCGTTCTCTGAACTTTAGTCTTTGACAATAAATGTGAAAAATCGACATTGGAAAAATACAGAACAAGCGAAAACTTGACTGGTTATGAATTTAACTGTGTCACGTCACTACAAATAGAGAGAGAGAGAGAGAGAGAGAGAGAGAGAGAGAGAGAGAGAGAGAGAGAGAGAGAGAGAGATCACTGTCACTACAAAAGAAGAGAGAGAGAGAGAGAGAGAGAGAGAGGGTGATCACGTCAGAGAAAGAGAGAGAGAGAGAGAGAGAGAGAGAGAGAGAAAGAGAGAGAGAGAGAGATCAGTTACTACAAATAAAAGAGAGAGAGAGAGAGAGAGAGAGAGAGACCACCACTGTAAACAGAAGGAAAGAGAGAGAGAGAGAGAGAGAGAGAGAGAGAGAGAGAGAGAGAGAGAGAGAGAGAGAGAGAGAGAGAGGTAAAAGGAAAAGGTGGGCCACAAAATTTGGGGGCTTCATGTCTCTATTAATTAAATGCCGTTGCATCAAAGTTATTACATCTCTCATATTAGAAAACTTCACCCACGCTCTGCTGGCTTCTATTAGGCTGACCTTGTGGCAGTGGCCTGCACTGGCCAATGGGTGGCCTGTAGGTGTGGGAAGGTGATAAAGATAGTCAAAGGGGACTAGTATGGACCTCTGGGCTCTGTCCTACCCAAACGACATGGCTTCGCGCAAACGCAGAATTTGGATCTTAGGCTTTGTAGTGACAAACATATCCCCAAAAATGTGGAGAATTCGAGAAGCTAAGAGGGACGGAATGGAATATAGAATTTAGACCAAAGTCCAAACACTTGGACCTATGAGGTCATCCAGCGCTGAATGGGAAACTGAGAGTAGAAAGGTTTGAAAGGTATAACGGGAGGAAAACCTTGCAGTTGCACTGTGAAACAATTGTTAGAAGAACGTGGAAAGTACGATGGCAGAAATATAATATGAACGGAAGCACAGTAAATTGAAATGGAAGGGGTCGCAGCTAGGGGTCGAAGGGACGCTGCAGATAACCTTAAGCAATGCCTACAGTGCACCGCATGAGGTTCGCTGACAGCACTACCCTCCCAAAGGGCGAGGCTCAGAGGGCGCTGTGGTTATTACAATTACATAAGTGTCTGGTCAAAAAGTGACCTGCAGATTAAAATACCAAGGACATGCACGTCCAGTGGGTCACAAATAATGAAATCGTAACTAAAATGTCATGGTGAATTTTGGTTGCAAATTTATCAGTTACATTCCAAGCTGAAACTATGCCCGTCAATTATCACAAAATAATAAAACGGCTTTGCCTTATTCATTGCTCTCGTTCTTTGATTCATTTTCTGTTTGGTTTTTTTCTCCTCTCAGACGAATATTTCCCCTCTTTCTTCGGTGATTGATTCTACCCTAAACATTAATCTTCCCCTCTCTTGTTTGTAAGCAACTATCACCTTCTAATTAAGCCAGTGAATGATTAATTCTCCCCGTGTTAATCTTGCCTCTTTAACCTGAAAAGGATTATTATCATTTTAGTTTTCTGTAAAGGAAAACTATTGTGCCGGCTTTGTCTGTCCGTCCGCAATTTATTCTGTCCGCACTTTTTCTGTCCGCATTTTTCTGTCTGTCCTCAGATCTTAAAAACTTCTGAGGCTAGAGGGCTGCAAATTGGTACGTTGATCATCCACCCTCCAATCATCAAGCATACCAAATTGCAGCCCTCTAGCCTCAGTAGTTTTTAATTTATTTAATCGTGCTCCTGACAACGATATAGGATAGGCAACCACCGGGCCGTGGTTAACGTTTCACGGGCCGCGGCTCATACAGCATTATACCGGGACCACCGAAAGCTAGATCTAATTTCGGTGGCCTTGATTATACGCTGTAGCGGGTGTACAGAAAACCTGATTGCGCCGAAGTAACTTCGGCGCATTTTTTTTACTTGTTTTCATTGCGTTGGGGACTGACCGCTCTTCTGACTTGATATGTCGACCTGTTATTTGAGAGTAATTGTGTAATTATCACTTTGGCATTGGCTCTGTGGATGACTCACACTCTCTCAAGCTTAATATTTCCTCTCTAACTTCTGAGCAATTATCTAATTCTAGATAATCTATCTAATTCTAGATAATTTATCTAATTCTAGATAATTTAGTGATTAATGTTTGTTTTCGGGTGTTTTTGTTCTGTAGTAATACATGTCATATACGTAAGTCGTCAAAAGAAAATAATAATAATAATAATAATAATGATTATTATTATTATTATTATTATTATTATTTTAGTTTTTTATTTATTTCAGCAATTCAGTGGGTGCGAGAACTGACTGCTGATTTGAAAGGGGTGCATACTTGAAAAAGGTCAAGAACCTCTGTTCTACAAATCACAAACATATTGCCAACAAATCAACAACCGTAAGTGGTAAACAATTTTTTTTTATTTTGGCAAATGCTTGACAATCGTATGAAGCAATGGTTAGGATTCCAAGTTGGTCATTGACTTGTATTAAACTTGTATATGATTTGCATGTGATGTGTTGCCGACATGTTTACGACACATATTGCTGCAGTGTGGGTGCTCCCTTGGAGAAGGGTAGAAAACTTAACGAGTTCCCTGCTGAAACAACAAAGAAGAGGAAGAATAAACAAGAGTTTGATGATGACTAAATAGGAAAATGATGATGAAACAGCCAACAAAAGAGATGGATAAAGAAACGTAATAAAGTTAACTAGATAATAAAGAAGAGACGTATGACTGAATAACCAACAAAAGGCCGACCTCTCATCTTTGTAAATAATCATTGACACGGAATGTAAGTAGGAAAAAAAAACAAAGCCAAAATATCACAGAGGTCATGGGATGCTTTTTCCAAATGCCCCCTCCCCGCCTTACCAGAAGACGACGTGCCCAACCTTACGCAGTCTATTGTCTGACATGTTTTCCTTGCATGAAGTTTCCACAAAGAGAGAGAGAGAGAGAGAGAGAGAGAGAGAGAGAGAGAGAGAGAGAGAGATAATAGATATATAGACAGATAGAAATAAAAATAGACGAGGCAGAGAGAGAGAGAGAGAGAGAGAGAGAGAGAGAGAGAGAGAGAGAGAGAGAGAGGAAGAGATAGAAATAAAAAAGAGGGAGAAGTAAAAAGAGAGAGAGAGACAAAGACAGAGAGGGAGGGAGAGACAGATAGACAGACAGATAGAGAGAGAGAGAGAGGGAGAGAGAGAGAAAGGGGGAAGAGAGAGAGAGACAGACAGAAAGAGGGGAGAGGAGAGAGGGGGAAAGAGATAGACAAATAGATAAATACAGATAGATAAAAAGTAGAGAGAGAGAGAGAGAGAGAGAGAGAGAGAGAGAGAGAGAGAGAGAGAGAGAGAGAGAGAGAGATGAACTCATTTGAAAGGCATCGCATCGTAGCCTCTTAATGAAGTGTACTCAACGTACCCAACTCACGCTTGTGCGTAAATTAATGACGGTAAACATTTCATAAATCGGTCGTGAGAGACGCTATTTACAATTTACAGCAAGAGATTATCAGTAAATGGTGGGGGAAAAAACCCCAAAAACGTTTATATGGGTACGATTGTATGTGTGTACGAGAGAGAGAGAGAGAGAGAGAGAGAGAGAGAGAGAGAGAGAGAGAGAGAGAGAGAGAGACGAGGGGGAGGAGACAGACAGACAGACAGAGAAAGAAAGAGAAAGAGTGGAGGGTAGAGGAAGAGAGAGAAAGTGGAGACAGAAATAGATAGATAGATTGATAGACAGGGAGAGAGAGACAGAAACGAAGGGGGGGAGAGAGGGAGAGAAAGAGAGATAGACAGACAGACAGAAGACAGAGAAAGAGAGAGACAGGGGGGTTAGAGGGAGAGAGAGAGTGGAGACAGGAATAGATAGATAGGTTGATAGACAGAGAGAGAGAGAGAGACTGAGAGAGAGAGAGAGAGAGAGAGAGAGAGAGAGAGAGAGAGAGAGAGAGAGAGCTGAGCTGATATTTTATGGCTCGGAGAATTGCGTTATCTGGAGAAACATCAACTAGATGAATTCCAGCTGACACACACACACACACACACACACACACATATATATATATATATATACACATATACATATACACACACATATATAAAGCACTGAAACATGCAAACCTCATAACAAAATTAGGTTGATACGAAAAAAGAAAACGTCACTTTGAACAATTTTGATTTATAAGACTGGGATCTCAGAATGCCTGTCTGGTTGCTTACACCTAGGCAACAGACAATCATTCCAGGAATACTTCGACAGAGTACCAGACTCACGTAGCACTAATATAATCTAATCTGTTGGTAGGTATAGTAAGCGCTTAAGAGCATACCATGTTTATATTACTATTATTATTATTATTCAGAAAATGAACCCTATTCATATACTGTAGAACAAGCTTAAGGGGGCCACTGACTTGAAATTCAAGTTTCCAAAGAATATCATATCATTTAAAAAAAGTTCCAGAAGGTAATCGGAAATACAGAAAGAAGAGATCAGCTACTTTAAAAGAAACAAGTTAAAAATGCGCCGAATTTTCTTCGGCGCAATCGAGTTTTCTGTACATCGTATAATCAAGGCCACGGAAAATATATCTATCTTTCGGTGGTCTCGGTATAATGCTGTATGAGCCGCGGCCCATGAAACTTTAACCATAGATCGGTGGTGGCCAGAAGCACGATTATAGCTAACTTTATTAATCTTAAAATAAAACCAACTGAGGCTAGAGGGCTGCAACTTGGTATGTGTGATGATTGGAGGATGGATGATTAACATTATAATTGCAGCCCTCTAGCCTCAGTAGTTTTTAAGACCTGAGGGCGGACGGACAGACAAAACCGGCACAGTAGTTTTCTTTTACAGAAAACTAAAAAAGATGAATTGACACATTAACGGATAGATAGTTAAATATAAATAAATTATTAAAGTACGAGGTGAATTGTTGTAGGATAGTAAATAAACTAAATTAGTGTTGTGAAACTAAAGGTATTGTAAAAAAAAATATTCAGAATTACTAAAAGCAGTGTTAGATTAGGTCAATGAATTTCGGAATCAAACAGGGAAAGAGATTAGCTAATCAATAAGCTTTTACCAATCACAATTCCATTCTAAGTCCCTGTTCTGGGTAGCAGATACTTCATTTCATATTCAGTAACAGCGAATCCCAGTAAAAATGTTTGCATCACCTTCAAACAGTACAATCTTAAGTTGAACGACAGCAAGCAAGCCATTAATCCCAGAACAGTACTGGACAAATGTGTTTCCCCTCCCCTCTCTCTCTCTCTCTGTTTGCCTGTCATACCATCTGAAATTAAACAATGAAAAGATGTTGCACCTGCATAAATATCTCGAATATGAGCAAGGTGGAATCTGCAAAATATATAATTCTTTTAGGAAATCCACGTCCACGAGCGTCAAGCGGAGAGATCATTCAGCCCTCGATATCAGGACGAAACTAGAGGCTCCGATTCTTTCTGAGTAGAAAAATGAGCCTTTATAGGAACAGACAGTTTAAGGACAACGCCCATTGTAGCTATTTTGTGGGTCCTAGAGGCTTGATCCTTCCTTCCTTCATGGGTTTGTTTTATTTCTGAACATTCCAAGGATAACGAACGATTGGAAACTGGCAGGTACATGAATCCTAGAAAAAAAGCAAAAAGCAAAAACATTCCTTGTATTTCTATAATCCTGGCATGGTAAATTTTGATCTTTCTTATCGTTTCGAAAACCCAATAGTTCTCTATTCATTCTCCCATATCACTAGTTTTCGAAACCAGATCCGGTTATCTGTTAGAAGCCCTCAGGTTGTAAGTTATTTCCAAAGCACATTGAATTCGACCTTAATGGGTCTTGGGTTGTTTAAAATTCAAACGTACAGGATAAGTCCAGTTGGACAGAATAAATCATTAAGGCTTAGCCTTGCTATTTTGGCGGAAAAATTTCGCATTGCTTGCAACATTAATGCATGGCATGCGAATTGTAAGAGATTACTACCAGGGAGATTAACAAGCTAAATTTGTCGGTATTTGCAGCTGCAAAATGCTTCAGTTGAATGAAAGGATTTATAATTTAAACGTCTTGGATGAAAAGAGAAGAGAGAGAGAGAGAGAGAGAGAGAGAGAGAGAGAGAGAGAGAGAGAGAGAGTCTTGACTGCATGAACTTGAAGAGAATTTTAATAAGGAAAGATTTGCTATAAACTTATATACAAGCATGAGCATTACTGTTCATGCGTGTTTTTAGAAAATGATTCTACAGAAACCAATACCTTCCCACAGGACCTTTGGCCAAAATCTATCATGCCTTTGCACAGTTTTATATATATATATATATATATATATATATATATATATATATATATATATATATATATATATATATATATATATATATATATATATACTGTACATACATATATACACATATGTATTTACTTACGTACATGGATGAAAAAAAGAAAAAGACATTCGCTTCTATGGCCGAATATGTTACTGTCAAAGTTTCATACTACCTTAAAAGATTTATTACAACTGCATTTTTGAAGTTAGAATACCATTTACATTTGCATATCTGAAATATCCTGTCTGACATTCAGGGTTGCCGTTAGAGCTTCTCTCTCTCTCTCTCTCTCTCTCTCTCGTGGTTTCCCTCTCTCTCTCTCTCTCTCGTGGTTTCCCTCTCTCTCTCTCTCTCTCTTTCTTGTGGTTTCTCCTCTCTCTCTCTTATGGTTTTTTCATTTCTCTCTCTTTTTGTTTCTTTCTCTTTCTCTATCCTTTTTATTTCTCTTTCTCTCCCTCTTTCTGTTTCTCTCTCTCTCTTTGTCTCTTTCTTTGTTTGTTTGTCTGTCTGTCTCTCTCTCTCTCTCTCTCTCTCCTCTCTCTCTATTTTTGTTTGTCTCTTTTCTCTCTCTCTCTCTCTCTCTCTCTCTCTCTCTCTCTCTCTCTCTCTCTCTCTCTCTCTCTCTCTGAAAAATAGAAATTAAATGGAAGAGGAAAGTATATTACGAAATATAGACACCGGGCTATTTTCTGCTGCCTTTGAAATCAGCAAAAGTCCTAATTAACATTCAGTAGCATAAACACCTCATCTCATAAGTATAGTTCTTGACAAGAATTAGGTAGCAAGTATTTTTCAGCTGAACCCAAGACATTCTCTTATTTTTTCCCACTTTTTTTTTTGGTGATTATAACTGTTGTAGTTATAATTATAGATTTTAAACATTGTCTAGTTACTGTAGACATTACTACACTTGAAAACTACTCAGTAACAATAGCATTCTTTTCAGAAACTATTTATTATTATTATTATTATTATTATTATTATTATTATTATTATTATTATTATTATTATTATTATTGTTGTTGTTGTTGTTTGTGACTGCCATTCATCTTCCTTTTTAGCAAACTGTACTTGAATTTTGTATCTATGTAGGGTCTCTAAATAAAAAAAATAATGTATTTTAATTTTTTATTATTATTATTATTATTATTATTATTATTATTATTATTATTATTATTATTATTATTGTCAGCAATGATAATAATTACTTTTATCTCGTGTATCTAAATCTTGTGCGCTGTATTGCATCTACCTTGCTTATATAAAGGATATTATTATTATTATTATTATTATTATTATTATTATTATTATTATTATTATTATTATTATTATTATTATTATTATTACAGAAAAATTTCATAATCACACGAATCACTAAAATGGTGAAAAATCCACTTTGAAGTTAAGTGTCAGAATATGTGTTCACACTGACATCAATGTGAATTTTTTCATCATTATTATTATTAATATAATATAATAATAATAATAATAATAATTAATTATTATTATTATTATTATTATTATTATTATTATTATTATTATTATTATTATTATTATTATTATTATTATTAGCATAGGTTAGCTAAACTTAAGAACAGCAGGCACTCAACCTGCAAATTGCGTAACAAAATTTGTTCTTCCTTTTAATAAGCAGCTAAGAATGTTAGTCAAAACAGACATAGCAATCCTGGAAAAGGTCAGTTCCATAAACGCCTGCTTTCCATTGATTCCAGATCAGCGTTCCAGTATCCAAGGAACTGACACGACTCCCTAGGGGTCGATTATGGCCTTGAAACATCTTCCATGAAAAGTTCAAGGCTTTTACTCCGCACTGGTCAGATACTTGGCTGGAAACTGAAGTTCCATGAAGGTCATGGAATTACGTTGAACGACTACGTAGGTTCAGGAAATTTGGAGCAAGTAGTCTTCTACCCCGTAGGGGTTTAGTGCCGTTAGTGTACGTCACGCGGTGCACTGTAGGCATTACTTAAGGTTCCATGCAGAGCTCCTTCGGTCCCTAGCTGCAACCCCTTTCATTCTTTATATTATACCTCCGTTCATGTTATCTTCCATCTTACTTTCCACCCTCCCAACAATTGTTTCAACATTATTCTCAGTGCTAATTGACCTCATAGGTCCCAGAGCTTGGCCTTTGGCCTAGATATTTTTGTTTAATTCCAATTCCAAGAAGTCTTTGAGAAAACAAATTATTGGATGTTTTTGAAAAATTCAGCTTTCAGATAACCAGATAACGAATACGTTTCTAATTCACTTGTAGAAGCCCGTGAAAAATTTGTCACCGAGACAATAGAATGACAAAAACTATTGCAATTACAAGATGGAATTAATATAAAAGGATTTTTCTTTTATATTGAGGTGACTGGAGAAATATTGTCATCTGTAATACTCCATTAAAAATAGAAAACACGAATAAACTTTGGTTTCTAAGATTCTTCTCCGAAACGCAAACGCGCAGGAGCGCACGCTCTCTCACGCTATATGAAAGGTTCGAAGAGCAAGAGGAATGGGGGAGAAGGGGGTTGTCCAATTCCCATTGTGAAACGGTTCACAAGTATTTAACCCCTTCACAAAAAAAAAAAAAAAATATTCATACCCAGGGCGGGCCATATCGCCATCTCCCTTCGAAAGGATCCTACTCCGGAGTACACACCAAAGGGACCGTACGTGTACCCTGAGAAGCCATGAGGGCCCCACGCCCCCTGAAGACTCCCTTTAACCCCCTCCCTATCTCCCTCCCCCTTTCCCTCCCTACCTCCCTCCCAGAGCGCACCAATCGTACCAAAAATGATGTTCCCAGACGCTGCTGCTGCCGTGTACCCGGCGAGACGAAACGACCACTCGGTGGCGGTGGCTGGCCCTCCCACCCTCCCCCCTCCTCCCCGACGGTTCGTTTTTAAAGTAGTTGTCTGATACCTGCTTGTGCTGGTTGGGGGGTGGGGGGAATAAGAGGAGGAGGAGGAGGAGGCATCGCTTTCTTCTTCTTCTTCTTCCGTCTTCCTTCCTCCTTCCTTCCTTTTAGCATCGTCTTCTTCATCTTCTTCTACTTCCTCTTGGTAAAGTATTACTTGTCTGATACCTGCTTGTGCTGGTGAGGAAGAGGAGGAGGAGGCATCGCCTTCTCCTTCTTCTTCTTCCTCCTTCCTTCCTTCTTCCCTCTTCCTTTTAATATCTGCTTCTTCTGCTTCCTCTTGGCAGAGTAGCTGCCTGATACCTGCTTGTGCTGGTGAGAAGGCATCGCCTTTCCCTTATTCTTCCTCCTCTTTCCTTCCTTCCTTCTTCCTCCTTTCAGCATCACCTTCCTCTTCTTCTTCTTCTTTCTCTTGGTCAAGTATTAGTTGTTTGATACCTGCTTGTGTTGGTGGGGAGGCACCTTCTTCTTGTTTTTTCTTCTTCTTCTCCTCCTTCTTCCTTCCCTCTTCCTCCTTCCCCCTCCTTACAGTATCATCTCCCACTTTCCTTCCTCCTCCTTTCAGCATTATCTTCCTCTTCTCCTTCTTCCTCTTCCTCTCGGTAAAGTAGAAGTCGTCTGATACCTGCTTGTGCTAATGGTGAAACACTCGTCTTATTCTTCTCACTCCTTCCTCTTCTTCCCTTCCTTCTTCTTCTTCTTCTTCTCCTTTTTCTTCTGCTGCTTCTTCTTCTCCTTCTTCTTCTTCCTCTTTCTCCTATTCTCGAAACAGCGGCAATGTATAGCCATCTCTTCTTCGCTCTAGTTACCTAGTTTGAAAGCCACCGACATAATACACCATGATGTGAAGATTTCTTTCTCTTTTAGTTTTCTGTAAAAGAAAACTATTGTACCGGCTTTGTCTGTCCGTCCGCACTTTATTCTGTCCGCCCTCTGATCTTCAAAACTGCTGAGCTGCAAATTGGTATGTTGATCACCCACCCTCCAGTCATCAAACATACCAAATTGCAGCCCTCTAGCCTCAGTAGTTTTTATTTCATTTAAGGTTAAAGTTAGCTATGATCGTGCGTCTGGCAACGACATAGGAGACGTCACCAACGGCCCGTGGTTAAAGTTTCATGGGCCGCGGCTCATACAGCATCATACCGAGACCACCGAAAGGTAGATCTGTTTTCGGTGGCCTTGATTATGCGCTGTACAGAAAACTCGATTTCTTCGGCGCATTTTTCGCTTGTTGAGAAGTCGTCCTCGGGGTGTAAAGGACACAGGTGTTGTTGCTCCTAAGTTGAAAGAGGTCAAGTGACAGTGGTTCTTTTGTCAGTGTCTAAGACTTTCGTGATTCTTCGTCGACAGATTTAGACTGACAGAGAGATGGATGGATAAAGGTTTCTGTGATTCCATGTCAGATTTAGACAGCTAGATAGATAGACAGATAGATAAAGACCTCTGTAATTCCACGTCAGATATGATATATACTGGAGATAGAGACAGATAGATAGATAAATGGATTGGTCAGATAAAGACCTCAGATAAAGACCTCAGTGATTCCACGTCAAATTTAGATAGATAGATAGATACATAGAGAGACAGATAAAGACATCAGTGATTCCATGTCAGATTTAAATGCACAGACAGATAATTAGATAGATAGAGAGATAGACAGATAGATAGATAGCTAAAGATCTCAGTGATTCCACGCCAGATTTAGATAGCTATAGCAGACAGATAAAAGCCTTTAATTCCACGTCAGATCCAGACTGATAGATAGACCGATAAAGACCTTTCGTAAATCCACATCAGATGTAGCAGATTGCCACACAGACAGAAAGATAGAAATCCGCAACCGAAAATATCAGAAATCTACGCCGGTTGTGGCGAGGAAGCCAGATTTACCTCGCCAGCCACGTGTAAGAGACAGAACAGTACAAGCTGTTCATTTGGAGATGGTCGTAAGTTACTTGCAAAGATGTGAGTCCTTATACTCTCTGAAATTTGAGAGGTTGAGAGGTCTCACGATCTCTTATCTAAGAGTAGCACCCGGTGTGTGTTTTAGCTTTGCCAATGGTCCTATAGGTAAAAGCTGCGATATACACAGTGTATATAAGTTTGATATAATCACAACACGGTTATCACAACCCACCTCGCCCCTCCCCTCTTTCGCTTTTCAAAACAGTGGTTAATCACTGTAGGTGGAAAGTGTCTATGTCAAGATAAAAGTGGCAAACGATTATATTGGAGGATAAATGGAAATTACCATGGTGTGTTTATATATGTGGAAGTGTTTGTGTACTTTGAAGCTATAAATTACATAGCCTTCAGTCCTGCTTAAGACAGGGTCTACAGAGAAACAAAGAGAGCCTGGTATTATGTATACATTTGTATAGTGTATATATATAATACATATATATACAAACACATATACATATATATTTCATATATATATATATATATATATATATATATATATATGTGTGTGTGTGTGTGTGTGTGTGTATAATGTGTGTATACGTGTGTGTAGTCTGTGTATACACTCTTACGTTAACGTGTGCAGGTAAATTAAACGTATTGCTACGAAGAAAAGAAATCACGTTAGTAATTATTATTGTAAAATACAAAATCATGGGTTAGTTACAAATACATCCAGCCATCTATTCACTAATGTACCAGAAAACTGAGGAACACCGAAATGTCTCAATGACGTAGCAAAGAAGAAGAAGAAGAAGAATAAGAAAAAGAGCGTGAGCATTCCACGCCGATGCTTCAGGTCCGCGCAGAACAAAGAAAATACTCAGAAAGACGAAGAACTATACGTATATAGACCCACTCAGGGGGAGTTGATTCTCCCCAAGATGTAAACAAACAGGACCCTCATTGTATCGGGTGGAAATCTTCGAAGGGTGCGTTCACAGGGACGATTGCAAAACGGAAAACGGACCAAGGTTATCATCCAGAACAGGGTATGTAACTTGTGTTCGCGTCACATGCGAAAACAAATTGGAACCACTCCGAACAAGTTAATGGTGGTCCTATATTTGATCTCTGAAAGACCACCAGACCACCAGATGAAAAATGGGCCACGTTTGGAGACCACGCGTTATCAACCTAGAAACGAGGTTGGTAAAATCTATGTTCTGGTCATCTAACAAGATAATGGTGGTCCTAACTCTGAAAGACCACCAGATGAAAAATGGGTCACCTTTGGAGATAAGGCTTTATCAACCCAGAAACGAAGTGGATAAAATCTGTTTTGGTCATCTGTTACAACTAACCGGAAGTACTTGAAGCAAGTTAACGGTGACCCTAATTCTGAATGACCACCAGACCACCAGATGAAATGGGCCACCTTTGGAAACGAAGCGTTATCAACCCAGAAACGAATTGGGTAAAATCTGTTCTGGTCAGCTGTCACAACAAACCGGAAGGACTTAGAGCAAGATAATGGTGGCCCTAAATCTGAAAGACCACCAGATGAATAATGGGCCACCTTTGGAGATGAGGCTTTACCAAACCAGAAACGGTGGATAAAATCTATGTTTTGGTCATCTGTCACAACAAACCGGAAGTACTTTGAGCAAGATAACGGTGGTGAAAGACCACCAGAACTCTGGAAAAAGAAGCGCCATCAACCCAGAAACGAAGTGAATAAAATCTCGTTTTGATCGTCTGTCACAACAAACCGGAAGTACTTTGATGCAAAAATGGCCCTAACTCTGAAAGACCACCAGATGAAAAATGGGCCACCTTTGGAAAAGAAGCGCCATCAACCCAGAAACGAAGTGAATAAAATCTCGTTTTGATCGTCTGTCACAACAAACCGGAAGTACTTTGAGCAAGATAACGGTGGCCCTAACTCTGAAAGACCACCAGATGAAAAATGGGCCACCTTTGGAAAAGAAGCGCCATCAACCCAGAAACGAAGTGAATAAAATCTCGTTTTGATCGTCTGTCACAACAAACCGGAAATACTTTGAGCAAGATAATGGTGGCCCTAACTCTGAAAGGCCACCGGACCACCAGATGAAAAACGGGCCACCTTTGGAGAGTAGGGCCTTTCAGACAAAGAGGTGCAGCAGATTCACTCGCAAAGACGAGGCGATTTGAGATTTTATTAAATGAGAAACTACTGGCGGCGTATCCTCGAATTGAGATTATCAAATAAACTCCCCGCAACCCTTCCTTCCATATTAGTAAAGTGATAATCAATAGAAGAAGAACTTGTTCAATGGCAGAGACGTTCTAATAGCCAATAGAACGGACAAAAGCGGACAATGAAAGACGACGCTCTCTCTCTCTCTCTCTCTCTCTCTCTCTCTCTCTCTCTCTCTCTCTCTCTCTCCTTTTGTTCATGGAAACAAAGACATCTCGGACAACGGCTAATATCGCGCTCACTTCTACTAAACATTATTATTTATTATTATTATTATTATTATTATTATTATTATTATTATTATTATTATTATTCAGAAGATAAACCCTCCTCATATGGAACAAGCCCATAGAGACCACTAACTTGAAATTCAAGCTTCCAAAGAATATGGTGTTCATTCGGAAGGAGTAACAGAAGATAATGGGAAACAGAGAAAGAGGAGACCAGTTATTAGAAAAACAGATAAAATAAGAAACTGATAAATAAATGAATAAAAATATAAGTAAGTTATTAAAATACAAGGAGAATTGTTGTGTTAGGGTAGTAATGCATTGCATCTTCGCATGAGCTTCAGAATTTCCAACTGCACGACATCCCCAGGGAAGCTGTTCCACAGTCCAACGGTGTGAGGAACAAAGGGCCTCTGGAACTGAGGTGTTCAACAACGAGACACATTGACTGCTGTTCAGCGAATCTTTTTTCTCTCGGCAGGAAAAGGGGATCGGGGATTAACTCCAGTCAATAAGATTCACACGGTAAGGGCAACTTGACGATATAAAATCTCTCTGTTCATAAACCTTCAGAATCCTGTGACCTCGGTAATCTCTCTTATTCTGAAGGATTGAACCGAATATCGAATTTAGGCCAAAGGCCAAGCACTGGGACCTATGAGGTCATTCAGTGCTGAAACGGAAATTGACAGAAAAAGATCTGAAAGGTGTAACAGGAGGAATCCGTTAATGGATCCCAATACTTGTCTTTTCAGCTACCGAGATTATATAGCCATTTTAGTACCGCCTCCTAAAACTCCTTTGTGTAAACAGGCGTCACAATGAAATTCTTACTAAGTAAATGACTCTACATGAAGTTAAATGTTAACAAAAAGGAATACTGAAATTTGCTCTCAGCAGAATGAGAATTTAGACGGCCTTTAAATGCAACATGGAGATTGACTGGCTTTTAACACTGGGAAACAAAGACATTCCATTAGTAAGTAAGACAAATGTGGCCAGCTGGTAGCTGAATAACATCTTAAACAAAAACAAAAACAAAAAACGCAAAAAAATAAATAAATAAATAAAAAAAAATAAAATAATATTGAATTTGATATCAGTAGAATGATATTTTAAGAATTCCTTAATGTAACATGAAATGAGATTACATTTTAACACAAGGCAACAAAGACACTCTGTTTGTAAGTAAGGCAAATGTGGCCAGTTACCAGTTGAGTAACAGCAAGTAATGTCTTATTCAAACACCCCTCCCCACCCCCTCCCCCCCCCACAAAAAAATGTAGTTACCGACCAGAATCTGATCAAAGTGTCCTTGCAAGTCCATGGCCAACGATGAAGAAGAAGAAGAAGAAGAAGAAAAAAAGGATTCTAAACCCCCACCTTACCCAGAACTCCCCTCAAAATAAAAACTCAGCATTGTACCTGAACAATGAATGGCTTCTAGTCTTCGGTCAGAGACGTATAAAGAAAAAAGACCCGACCGGGAAAGTCATATTCTGACACCTAATATGGGAAAGGGCCTTCCTTACCTCTCCTTCAGAGGAACGAGGTATGTATATATATATATATATATATATATATATATATATATATATATATATATATATATA
This sequence comes from Macrobrachium rosenbergii, assembly GCF_040412425.1. Lineage (NCBI taxonomy): Eukaryota > Metazoa > Arthropoda > Malacostraca > Decapoda > Palaemonidae > Macrobrachium > Macrobrachium rosenbergii. The sequence continues at coordinate 28,802,673 of NC_089764.1, read as the reverse complement.
TATATATATATATATATATATATATATATGAGTCAGGAAAGTAGTAAAGTCTTATCAAATCTGAGAGACGACAATTTACGGCAGATGTGTATCAAAGCACTCAAGAAAAGAAAGAATATATTTCGTCTCTGTTTTGACGAACTGGCGTAGCTCATTTTTAGTTTTCTGAAAAGAAAACTATTGTGCCGGCTTTGCCTGTGTCCGCACGTTTTCCTGTCGGCACTTATTCTGTCTGTCCACAGATCATAAAAACTACTGAGGCTAGAGGGCTGCAAATTTGTATACTGATCATCCACCCTCCAATCATCAAACATACCAACTTGCAGCCCTAGCCTCAAATTTTTATTTTATTTTGAATTAGCCATAATCGTGCATCTGGCAACGGTCATTAAACATACCAAATTGTTTCAGGGCTGCGGCTCCCAGCATTATACCGAGACCACCGAAAGATAGATCTATTTTTATTTTATTATACGCTGTGGCGGCTATACAGTTTGATTGCGCCGATGAAACTTCGGCGCATTTTTTACCTTTTTTTTTTTTTAAAGTTTTTGAGTTTTCCAGCCAATGTGTCTCAGATATATTATAGATACTCTATAATATATCAAGATTTCAGCTGTCTGCGTTGTCAGAATTTCCTGAAGATTTTCCGCAAAAGATGAGCTAATTAGAAGGTCTGAATCATAACAAAAACTCTAAAGCCTATTTTCTCAGAAAAAGGGAAAAAATGGTTTACGCCAGTTTGTCAAACTAGGGACGATTTTACGAGAATTTAAAAAAAAAAAAATTGGCTACTGACAGATAAATACAATCACACAGTTTCAAAAAACATCCAATGTTCTAAAAGATGATGGATGGAGTTATGACATTCTGAACGTGACATTTACTAAAAGGCAAATTTCAATACTTTTTAACCCTTAGGGGCACACCAACCTTCATCGCTCTTGCTCAATTGCCCTCCAGTTACAGTGCAACAGAATGATTGATTTATGGTTGCTAAAACTGGCGTCACGACATCTAGGTTATTGACGCCGATGCAGCAGTGTTTTAGTACAACTTACTCGCACTAAGATGATTCCGTTACAGTAAGTGTTATTACCATTCATATCTCTAGCTACACTATTGTTAATCCTGCTATGATTCAATACAGGATGAAATCCAGTGGCAGATTATAATTGCACAGTGTATTAGAGACTGAACATAAACACTTAATCAGTGCCTATGCCTTCTCCCCACCCATATGAGGACCTGGAAGAACTGGGCACTGGTCGCTGGTGACTCAGTAGGTTGTTTTTTTGTTGCGGTTGAACCAGTAAAAACAATCATTTTAAGGGATTTACGCAATTGAAATTAAATCCTAATATTTTTAAAAGCACTTCGTTAAATGGAATATAACGTCCCCCATAAACATATACCCATAAACATATAAAGCGATATTCACAGACTTAACTCTTATTGGGGTAAACATAACAATATATATCTCTTTTCATGCGTCAAACTACTGTGGTTTAATTAAATAATTCTTTGGTGTCAAATGGAAACGATGATAATTTTCGCAGAGAGAGAGAGAGAGAGAGAGAGAGAGAGAGAGAGAGAGAGAGAGAGAGAGAGAGAGAGAAAGGGGGGAAGAAAGAGGAGAAAAACAGAGGAAGAAAGAGAGAAAAGGAGCGAGAGAAAGAGAGAGAGAGAGACAGCAAAAAGAGAGAGAGAGAGAGAGAGAGAGAGAGAGAGAGAGAGAGAGAGAGAGAGAGAGAGAGAGAGAGAGAGAGAAATGATTGTTAAGTGAACGCCGCCGCAAGTAACTTCAGTTCTTAGTGGGCATTACGTGACCAGTGTAGGAATGTTTTTGCCAAAACAGGAGGGCTTTCCTTTCTACGACTCGGGAAAAAGAAAATAAATCTTTCTTTCCGTTATTTTAGTAACTTTAGTTATACATCAGATCATATGTTACCTGTCTGTCTATAATGTACATACTCACATGTCATGGTAATCATATGTTAGTATTAATGTACTGATGTACTGCCTACTTCATCCTAAATATAAGCTTGTGAGCCCAAATCTGGAAATCTTGAATATATGTTAATTTGTTAATCTATTTTTTCTTTTGTAATATTTGAAATCTTCTTTCTGTATCTCCTCTTATCTTCTGTTACTTCTTTCAAATGAATAATAATAATAATAATAATAATAATAATAATAATAATAATAATAATAATAATAATAATAATAATAATAATAATAACTGATCTCTTCTTTCTGAATTTCCATTACCTCCTAACACTTCTTCCAACTGAACTCCATATTCTTTAGAAGCTTGAACTTCAAGTCAGTGGCCCCTGTGGTAGGCTTGTTCTACATGAATACTAGGGTACATCCTCTGAATAATAATAATAATAATAATAATAATAATAATAATAATAATAATAATAATAATAATAATAATAATAATAATTTTGACCACTAAACTCTGGAATTCTCAACTGTCATATGTTTTTCCTGTACTTTGACCAGTCAATCTCAACTCGCCACCTATTCAACTTTATTCACGACACCCCTCAGGCCGCTTAAAAAAAAAAAAAAGCAGAGATTTCCACTGAATTTTTAGTTTTCTGGAAAGAAAACTATTATGCCGGCTTTGTCTGTCCGTCAGCACTTTTTGTGTCCACCCTCAGTTCTTAAAAACTACTGAGGTTAGAGGGCTGCAAATTGGTATGTTGATCATCCGCCCTCCAATTATTAAACATATCAAATTGCAGCCTTCTAGCGTCAGTGATTTTTATTTTATTTAAGGTTGAAGTTAACCACAATCGTGCTCCGGCAACGATATAGGCCAGGCCACCACCGTGGCGTAGTTAAAGTTTCATGTGCTTTGGCTCATACAGCATTATACCGAGACCACCGAAAGATAGATCTATTTTCGGTGGCCTTGATTATCAAATACGCTGCCCAGAAAACTCGACTGCGCCGAAGAAACTTCGGCGCATGTTTTCCTTGTTTTTTTATATTGTGGGGTAAATAAAACATCTCCGAGAGACCAAGTTAGTCTGAAAACGTAAAGGAAGGAGAAAGGTTTTATGAAAAAGTTCCTCGTAACTTTCCCCCCGAGCGTAGAGCCTTTAATAAAATGCTAATGCCGGAGACACGCACAACATGTATTTGGGGTTCCTAATATTGTGGTGTTTATAATGCGAATATTTCCCTTCCCGTCCCACCCCCGCCCCCAGCCTTCCTCTGTTCTTTTTTCCATATTCTCGATATTCTTACAAGACTGGAAGGAGAGGAGATGCTGGCTGAGAGAGAGAGAGAGAGAGAGAGAGAGAGAGAGAGAGAGAGAGAGAGAGAGAGAGAGAGAGAGAGACCAGGAGAAGGGAGACGTGAGGAAAAAACATATAAATGTAACATGAAAAAGAAGAATATTCTCTCAGTCTCCCTACGGATGTTGTGCAATTCGAACCTCAAAAATTCAAGAGAAGATGCAAGCATTATAATCCTAAAGCAATTCTCCTTGTATTTTTATAACTTACATAAATTTTTATCTATTTATTTATTATTTTACTAATTTATTTCTCTTCCCTATTAACTGATCTATTCTTTCTGTATTTCCCATTACCTTCTGTTGCTTCTTTCAAATAACACCGTAATATTCTTTGGAAGTTTCTTGAATTTCAAGTCAGTGGACCCTGTGGTGGGCTTGTTTCGTATGAATAGGGTTCGTCTTCTGAATAATAATAATAATAATAATAATAATAATAATAATAATAATAATAATAATAATAATAATAATAATAATAATAATAATAATAATAATAATAATAATAATAGTGTCCTAATGCCAGCAATGGAAATAGGGACATATGACAGTAGAGTCTTTACGAAACAAATATATATATATATATATATATATATATATATATATATATATATATATATATATATATATATATATATATATATAAAAATGGCTCAAGCATGCTGAAGGTATGGTAAACTAAGATGATGTAACAGAACAATAGGGACACTAAAGGGACACTAATCCAGTGACATCAGGAATAAAACGGACACTTAAGGGACACTAATCCAGTGACATAAGCAATGTAATGGACACTAAAGGGACACTAATCCAGTGACATAAGCAATATAATGGACAGTAAAGGGGCACTAATCCAGTGACATAAGCAATATAACGGACACTAAAGGGACACTAATCCAGTGACAACAGGAATAAAACAGGCACTAAAGGGACACTAATCCAGTGACATAAGCAATATAATGGACAGTAAAGGGACACTAATCCACTGATGTAAGCAATATAATGGACACTAAAGGGACACTAATCCAGTGACATAAGTAATATAATGGACAGTAAAGGGACACTAATCCACTGATGTAAGCAATATAATGACACTAAAGGGACACTAATCCAGTGACATCAGGAATAAAACGGACACTAAAGGGGCACTAATCCAGTGACATAAGCAATATAATGGACACTAAAGGGACACTAACCCACTTGCATAGGCAACAAAATGGACACTTAAGGGCCACTAATTTGATATCATAATCAACAAACTTTAAGATTCCTTCCATGAATATCATAAAAACACTCGCAGGGTGTAGCAGTTAGATACACATACACACACACATACACACTACACTTGGAAGTATGTGTACGTATTTTCTTGTTAAATGCTCTGTCCAAAAACGATAAACAATTAATAAATCTATTGATATTCAAACCCTCCTTCCGAAGGCGCTGAAAGTCAGCTTCAGAACGCATCCGGAAATGAAGTGTTTCATGATGGATTTGAATGCAAGAGAGGTGGTGTTACTGGCCGTTCATGTGGTCTGTACAGTGGGCGGAAAACCGTTACCTTAGGAGGAAACGCGGATCAAAGTGTTTCGAGTTTTTTATTTCATTTTTTTAAAGAAGTGTTGAATTAACGTGTGTCCAAAGTGTTTGTAGTAGAGGGGTCATATCTGCTTTTAGGTTTGGTGGGAGGGGTGTTTAGGTTTAGTGGGGGTGTGTTTTGATTCAGGGGGATGTTTGGGTTTAGTGGGGGTCTGTTTATGTTTAGTTGGGTGTGTGGTTAGGGTTAGTGTGTGCATTTAGGTTTAGTGGGTGGTGTGTTTAGGTTTAATGGGGGGCATGTTTAGGCATGGTGGGACGGGTGTTTAAGTTAAGTGGGGGTGTGTTCTGGTTTAGTGGGTGTGTGTGTTTAGGTTTAGTGGGGGGATGTGTATAGGTTTAGTGGGGGTGTGTTTTATTTAATGGGAATGTGCTGAGGTTTAATGTAGGTGTTTCAGCTAAGTGGGGGCGTGTGTTTAGGGTTAGTAGGGATGTGTTTAGGTTTAGTTGGGGGGTTGCATTTAATTTAGGGGTTTTTAGGATTACTGGGGGGATTCTTTTAGCGGGGACATGTTAATGAAGACCACAACATGTGTTACTTCCTTTCTTCGTTAAATGATCGACTGCCATTCAAAGTGTTCTCGGCAACGCCTGGTTGGTCAACTAATATATATATATATATATATATATATATATATATATATATATATATATATATATATATATATATATATATATATATATATATTTATATATATATATATATATATATATATATATATATATATATATATATATATATATATATATATATATATATATATATATCAACATTAACCTACTTCCATTAACTAGGCAGGAATTACAAGTAGAGCAAGAAGATTAGTGATTAAATGGGAAACTAGTATCCTAAGATGGTCTAACCATGTAGAAAGAATGGCCGATCATAATAAGTTGGTGGAAAGAACGTATAATTCAGAGGTATTAGGGAAGCCTAAAGAGAAGGAGGAAGGGTGAGAGAGAGAGAGATAATGGGAAGAAAGGCTTACAAAGGATGTGAGAGAGGTATTGGAAAGACAAGAGTTAGTGGCCTCTTGTATATGAAGAGTTACAATGTGCTGTTGATGGGCCTTCTTTGTAAGTGCATGAAATGATATTTGTTTAAAACAAGAATGTATCAGTGACTTCCATGTTGTTTCGTCTCTGAGGCCAACACTCTGTAAAAGGGAAATGGGTTTCATCCTGGTGACTACATTTTCTCCCTCTCCCCCTCTCATATGACGTCATACCCAAAATGGGTCTGCATATGGTAGTGGCCCACCAGGATATTATGGAGGTGGCTAACCTTCACAGAACTCCACGCCTCTCTCTCTCTCTCTCTCTCTCTCTCTCTCTCTCTCTCTCTCTCACATACACAAACACAAATACAGACGAACAATTTATATTCATCATATCTACTCAGGAACAAACGGTTATGAACTGATTATCCAAAAATAATTCACACATTTTTTTAGGAATTTTGGGTGTAGGTACAGGTAAAATCTATCTCTCATCACCTCAATAATGACAGTCTTTCCCCCTCTCTCTATATCTCTCTCTCTCACACACACATACACACAACCACATACACAAACACAAATAAACACGAACAATTATATCCATCACCTGCCAAAAAAAAAGAATTCTTAAAATCTTTTGGCACAGGTAAAACCTCTCTCTCTCTCTCTCTCTCTCTCTCTCTCTCTCTCTCTCTCTCTCTCATTACCTCCTTGTTTACACTGCCTATGACTGGTGGCTCTCTAGTGGCCCCTAACCTATAAAGCTCTTAGGTAACCCAAAAGTTCAATACATAAAGGAATTGTGTGTGGGCCTCTGAACGCACCAGTAGTGAAGCGGATGTTGGAGCTATGGTTTTTTGTGAGTGTGCGTTTTTTTTTCGTGACGTCATTCGACCATTCAACGACTTTGCCGTGACTTGGCAGAATTTTGTCTAAAGCGTCTGGTTGGTTTTAATTTTTTTTTTTTACGTGGTGTATGGCCCATACTCTTGAGTGTATTATGGGTGTCTATGCAAGCTAATGATGTAAGTTTGTATGTAAACCTATATATATACTGTCTATATATGTGTGTGTGTATAGACACAGGTATATATATATATATATATATATATATATATATATATATATATATATATATATATATATATATATATATATATATATATATATATATATATATATATATATATATATATATATATATATATATATATATTTATCATATACAGTGTTATATGCAACAAAAGGGGGCACTAGCCCATTGGCATAAGCACCAAAAGGGACACTGAAGGGACACTAATCTAGTGATGTAAGCACCAAAAGGGACACTAGTCCTGTGACATAAACAACAAAAGGGCCACAAAAGGGACACCAATCTTCTAACATAAACAACAAAATGGCCAATAAAGGGACACTAATCCTGCGACTTAAGCAACAAAAAGGCCACTAAAGGGACACTAATCCTGCAAGTAATCCAGTGACATAAACAACAAAAGGACCACTAAAGGGAGGGACACTAATCCCGTGACATAAACAACAAAGGGCCACTAATCCTGTGACATAAACAACAAAAGGGCCACTAAAGGAGGGACACTAATCCCGTAACATAAACAACAAATGGCCACTAATCCTGTGACATAAACAAAAGGACCACAAAAGGGAGGGACACTAATCCCGTGACATAAACAACAAAGGGCCACTAATCCTGTGACATAAACAACAAAAGGACCACTAAAGGGAGGGACACTAATCCCGTGACATAAACAACAAAGGGCCACTAATCCTGTGACATAAACAAAAGGACCACTAAAGGGAGGGACACTAATCCCGTGACATAAACAACAAAGGGCCACTAATCCTGTGACATAAACAACAAAGGACCACATAAAAACAAAGGACACTAATCCTGTGACATAAACAACAAAGGGTCACTAATCCTGTGACATAAACAAAAGGACCACTAAAGGGAGGGACACTAATCCCGTGACATAAACAACAAAGGGCCACTAATCCTGTGGCATAAACAACAAATGGCCACTAATCCTGTGACCTAAACAACAAAGAACACTAATGGGACACTAACCCAGTGATGTAAGCAACAAAAGGGGTCACTAAAGGGACACTAGTCCTGTCACATGAGCAACAAAAGGGTCTCTAAAGGGACATTAATCCAGTGACATAGACAAGAAAAAGGACACTAATCCAGTGACATTAGCAACCAAATGAACTCTAAAGGGACACTAATCTTGTGACATAGACAACAAAATGGCCACTAAAGGGACACTAATCCTGTGACATAAGCAACAAAATGGTCACTAAAGGACACCAATTCAGCGACATAAGCAACAATAGGGCCACTAAAGGGACACTAATCTGTGACATATGAAACAAAAGGGACACTATTCCAGTAATATAAGCAACAAAGGAACACTACATATTCGTAATTAAGTGATTATTTTTTATATATTCGAAATTTAGTATTTATTTTTATATTTCCAAAATTAAGTAGTGATTTTTTTTGTATATTCATAATTAAGCAATTATTTTCATATATTCGAAATTAAGCAATTATTTTTTGCATATTCGAAATTATGCAAGTATTTTCTTTATATTCGAAATTAAGTCATTATTTTTATGTGTTCGAAATGGAGTAATTATTTTTTTATATATTCATAATTAAGTAATTATTTTCATATATTCGAAATTAACTATTGCCATACGTTCGAAATTAGGTCATTGTTCATATATTAGAAATTATGCATAAGACATAATTACATAATTTCTAGTGTTGAAAAATTACTTAATTTCGGATGTATAAATATAATTACTTAATTTCAATATATGGATAAGACTTATTTTCCAATATATGGGAAAGACTTAATTTCCCATATATGAAAAAGACTTAATTTCCAATATATGGAAAAAGACTTAATTTCCCATAAGCGAAAAAGACTTAATTTCCAATGTATGGAAAAAGACTTAATTTCCCCTACATGAAAAAGACTTAATTTTCAATATAATTCGAATATATGAAAATAATTACTTAATTTCTATTATTTGAAAATATTTATAATTATTTGCAATTAATAGAAATTAAGTAATTATTTTCATATATTCGAAATTATGCCTTTTTCACATATTGGAAATTAAGTCTTTTTCATATATGGGAAATGTCTTTTCATGTATGGGAAATTAAGCCTTTTTCCATATATAGGAAATTAAGTTTTTTCATATATGGGAAATTAAGTTTTTTCATACATCGGAAATTATCTTTTTCATATGTAGGAAATGAAATCTTTTCATATATGGGAAATTAAGTCTTTTTCATATATTGGAAATTAAGTCTTTTCATATAGCCTATTATAAATTAAGTCTTTTTCATATCTTGGAAATTAAGTCTTTTACATATATTATAAATTAAGCCTTTTTCATATATTTGAATTGAAGTCTTTTTTCATACATTGGAAATAAAGTCTTTTTCCATTTATTGAAAATTAAGTCTTTTTCATATATTATAAATTAAGTCTTTTTCATATATAGGAAATGAAGTCTTTTTCCATATATTGGAAATTAAGTATTTTTCATAATTGGAAATTAAGTAATTATATTCATATATTCGAAACTAAGTAATTTTTCAATACTACGTAGAAATTGTCATTATTTCTTATATTCAAAATTAAGCAATTACTTTTATATATTCGAAATTCAGTCGTGCTTAGAATAAGGTTTCAATGACGTAGCATCTTACCAGAATGAGTAGCTTGGTAGCCAAGGCTACGCCTAACCTAGTCCGGTCCTGACCGTTTCTGCCGTAAGTCATTTAGGCCGTAACACCCAAAACAACGCAAGACGTTATGTTTATGGTATTTACCTTCATTATTTTATGCTTTCCGTACATCCCCAAGGGACTGGTACTAAACACGGCGCCCATTTTGCACGTAAATTTGCTTATGGCCGAAACGACCCGAACTCGCCAAACCTACCAAACTTCGTGCTCTCGCTAAATCAATTAGATTTATAACTTCACAAAAGCAAATTTAACCAAGATCTGTTAAATACAACCAATTTTAACTTTGAAAAGAATAATAAAAGTTGTGTTTATGTTGATGTGTCGTCCTAGACCCTCTAGTTTGCATAGAGTTATGGAAGCTGTTGGGAAGACCGTTTCTAGATCTGTTTGCGACTGCAAAGATTAAAGAGACGGGAGTTGTAGCAGCGTATAGGCCTAGGCCTATACTTCATATTAATCCTTTTTTAATAACGAAGAAAGTCGCTTTTACAATGGATTTCATAGCATATAAAATGCAACATTTTCACTTTAAAACGGACTAAAGAAACTGTTTTCTATAAATATGCTGTCCTTCGTACTGACATACTCTCTGGGGGACATTTTTAAAGAGACGAGACCTGTCGACACAACCGGTTACCTATAGGTCTAGCCTATACTTATTACGAAGCTACTCTTAAAACAGAACGATCGTTTTTACTTTCCATGATATAGCGTATATAACATAGATAATCTTCTGATTGTAAAATTGAAATCGTCATTGCAATAACGTCATAATAACATGGCGGAAATATAAGACATGTTGACGTAGAAGCTTACCAACTGCTAACCGGACATGAATCTGCAAGGCGCCCATTTATAGGCTTGAATAATTTCAGTATGCTTCACTTACCGACGAAAACTGTTAATTGTGCTTTCTCCCGAAGAATTCTTGCGTCTATTTCTGCAATCACGAAGTTGCACAACGAAAAACACACAGAAAATAAACGAAAAACCGAGAAAAAGTTTCCGCGGGTTCCTGGTATTTTAAAGAGTGCCCCACCAAGGAAGATCGTCAAACTACGTAGTAGTGGTATGAGTATACATAATAACATCTTTAGTTATCATTGACCATTTATAATACAAAGATAAATTTAATACACACAGACACACCCACAAACAAACACAAACACACACATATGCTCGTATATATATAAATATATTTTTTCTAAGTTATCTTCGGACTATAGACGGTCAATGATAACTAGGTGCAGTCTTGAAAACCCAAGAGCCGGCGGAAATCTTTATTTTTCTCGCTTGTTCGTTTATTTTTTCGTGTGATTTCGTTGTGCAGCTTCATGAGAGCGGAAATGGACGCAGGAATTCTACAGGAGAGAACAGAATGAACATATTTTCGCAGGTAAGCAAAGCACAGTGAAATTGTGAAGCCTATAATTGTCTGGTTGGCAATAGATAATGCTTTCTGTGTCAACATGGCTTATACTTCTAGCAAAATATTATGATATATTTGAGATGATGATTTCAGTTTTGCAATCAGAGCATAATCAGTGTTATATACCCCATAATAACTAAATCTAAAACGGTCTAGCTCGTTATTAAAGAGGCTTAGTAGAAAATATGGGCCTAGGCTTATAGGTAACCGGTTGTGTAACGAGTCTCGTCTCTTAAACGTTAAACCATACTTTGTGAAATAACATCCTTACATCTTTCTATCTATCTATTTATCTATCTATATATGTGTGTGTGTGTGTACTTGTATGTAAATATATATGAAGGCACTCAGATATATAGGCCTAGGTTGTGAAAAGCATCCAAATGTAACGAACATCACGCTGGAATGTAACTAAATGATATGATATGATTTATATAAGCTAGAAACGGGTAAACAGAATTACATTAACCACCATATTCAGGATATCTTGACATACTTCGGACTTGGCCTACAGTCAGGACTCGGTCATTCCAGTCACCAGTAGACGAGTAACTGGATTAGTACTAGGTAAAAGGTTCTTATCAGCTTGACAAGCATTCTAATGACTTCTGAAGGCCTATCACGGCTTCATAACGGGTTACAGGTAAGGCGAGAGTGGCCCACGTGTTTTGACAAGAGGGATAATGTAGACATTTCTAAAAGATTGTAGATTCCTTTGAATTTGAATACTTCGTTGGGAGAGGATAGGCCTAGCTCATTCATGCACGTATATATAATATTGTCAGTCCCCGTGGACGGAATTACGAAAATACATGTAATTACTCATACACACGTATGTATACATTACATAAATGCTTCATACACACGTAAATGCACGAGATGAATTTGAATATTGCGTTGAGTGAAGATAGGCCTAGTTTATTCATGAACATATAGCATGATATTATAAGTCACAATGAACGGGTTACAAAAATATGTACAAATACTCATACACGTATACGTATACCATTACCTAAATGCTACAGACACGCATATGTATACGAACATACACAGGTATTAGTGGATATACGCAGCCATACACACGTGCACGACAAAAGAGTTCTGAATTGTCTGATAATACGTGCGGTGTATGTGTATGGTCTATGGGCGTAATAACGATGAAGTGAAACAGGAAAGGAAAGGAGGATCTCAAATGATATGTCCTTGGATAGTTGGGCCATAATTAATAGATAGCGATGTTGTGAACTCCAAGGCTTAATAAAAAGAAACCCGTTAGATTGACATTTATCATTCACAGGCCGCACAGGCGGGGATTGGTCCTCCTGGTTAATCTATGAAAATGTTTCTCGTGTGCAGAAAACGCTACTTAAAAAAATGAGATTTTAGGTATTAATGAGAATTAAGAGTTTTTTGCGTTTGTACGTGCGTGTACGTGAATGTACGACATCGTGTCTATACGGACACCGCCACAGATGATGATGATGGAAGCGGGGATGTTGGCAGCCCTGAACCGTCTGGCCTCTGACTCAACTCCTGGGGAATGTCAGTCAATATGCCACTAAGCTTCGTTCATAAAAGTTTTATTTCGTTTCATTTCTAACGTAAAATGAATCATATTATTTACAGGAAGCGTTATTTTTCTTCGTTTTTTATTCATATTTATTTTAAATGTAATTATTCATAAAATTAATGAGATTAAGTTGTTTAAATAATAGCTTTAAATGAATAAAAAATAGTTAAAAGATTTCGGGTGAACGATAATTTCGCGATTTTTCCTAAACGTTGGCCCGCAATACTTGGGCTTCCTGTCTAGTGGCTCAAGGGTTGGGACAGTGTAGCCAACGAAATGTGTCCTCCACCTACTTGCCAAAATAAAGGTGCAGAACCAGACAGAAACCACACATCATTTCCTAAATAATACTTAAGTTATTAATAAGTAAACAGAATACTAAGAATGTCAAATATATATATGTAAAAATACATCACGCATTGATTATGAGAAAGCACACCCTGATCGCTCGGTGTTGGCAACACTGCGTAGAAGACTGCATACTGGAGTCTATTTTATTCCTCAACATTGTAATATTTTTTGCTTTTCTTTTCCTTGAGAGCCGATTGATGACTTTTCCCTCAATCGTCGTAAATAAATTCATCAATGGAGAATGTGTGACGATGGGAATCTTGGAGTTAAGGAAAGAAATTACGATAATAAAGTGGGAAGAAGACAATGAATGCTAAGAGTTCAATGTGATCACAAGATGGAAGATCAAATACTACGTTATTTCTCCTTACTTGGGAATAATATGGAGATATGAATAATAATGATTATTCCAGTGTTTCCACAACCACACATATACACCCACACACGTTTGGCCTCTCCTTCTGATCATCCGTTAGAGTAATGACCACACCCAACTGTATAGCTGTGCTTTGGTTAAATACATGTATATATATGTATATATATACACATATATAGTATATATATACATTATATTACACAGTATATATATGTATGTATGTATAGCACACAGACACATATATGTGTGTGTACATGGGATTAAACCGTCCCTCCTCTGTGTAAAATATTATTTCGTCGTTTAATGAAATAATAAACTCCCAAGTCTCTAGACCTACTTAAGGGCTGTATGTAGTTAGTAAACTAATAAACAAAATAATATCTCATAAACAATGCAATACCTTCAACAGTAAAGAGATATACAAGTGACGGAATAAACCTGTTTAGACCTAATCCCTAACTAGTGACATTTTTTAATCTAATTTAATAATAAGCATTCTTGAGGATAATTCACAAAGATAATTGTAGTTTCACTAGGCCCAAGTATCAATTCATTTTTATTTCTGGAGGCCTCGGCTGGTCCTCCACACCCAAAATAATCCAGAAACAGCAACAGCAATAGGCCTAGTTGCTGTAGTTGTCTCTGATTTGCTGATCTGCTGTTGTGCCGTTAGGGGACACCTTAGTGGCTTAAGCCTTCCTCCTCTGATGTCTTTAGCTCACCTCCACACCTGAAATGAAAAGGAAAAACAACATTAACAAAAGACCTATAAAAACAGAAGCATCAGTCGCGAATCTTGAACCTAAACCTAACCTAAAAGTCAACATGTCCCTCTGGACAGGGGTCAGGTGACAAAACTGACCTTTTTTTTTTACCTTATAGACTACGAAATTTTATATATTCATTTGGCATTCGTCTTTAGCAGTGTCTATGAATCTGCCTCTCGGGGCAGCTGGAATATTTTGCTGTTGTCGAACAGAGAGAGAGAGAGAGAGAGAGAGAGAGAGAGAGAGAGAGAGAGAGAGAGAGAGAGAGAGAATGGTCCTTCAACTCTGAGAGAGAACAAAGCTCTAGGAATTTAGAGAGAGAGAAAAAGAGAGAGAGGGAGAGAGAGAGAGATTTTTTTGAATTGAGAGAGAGAGAAAGTTTGTTAAATTGAGAGAGAGAGAGAGAGAAAAAAATGATCCTTTAATTCTGAGAGAGAACAAAGCTCTTGGAATTTAGAGAGCGAGAGAGAGAGAGAAAGAGAGAGAGAAAATTTTTTTGAATTGAAAGAGAAAGTTTTTTTAAATTGAGAGAGAGAGAGAGAGAGAGAGAGAGAGAGAGAGAGAGAGAGAGAGAGAGAGAGAGAGAGAGAGAAAGCTTTTTAAATTGAGAGTGAGAAAGTTTTTAAAACTGAGAGAGAGAGAGAGAGAGGTTTTGGAATTTTGAAAAAGTGTGAAAGAGATGCCTTGGAACTGTGGAAGGCATACCATCAGTTTGCAAGATGAGATGTCAGTGAACTTTGTCTCTTCATTATTTTATGGGAAATTATTTAAAACAGAGTAGGATCCTGTTATCAAGACTAATAACAAACAAGTAATAAATACGCAGAAGTTTCTTCGGCGCAATCGAGTTTCCTGTACAGCGTATAATGAAGGCCACCGAAATTAGATCTACCTTTCGGTGGTCTCGTTATAATGCTGTATGAGCCGCGGCCCATGACACTTTCAGCCACGGACCGGTGGTGGGCTGTCCTATATCGTTGCCAGACGCACGATTATGACTAACTTCAACCTTAAATAAAATAGAATAAAAATTACTGAGGTTAGAGGGCTGCAATTTGGTATGTTTGATGACTGGATGGTGTACGATCAACATACCAATTTGCAGCCGTCTAACCTCAGTAGTTTTTAAGATCTGAGGGACAGAAAAAGACAGAATAAAGTGCGGACGGAAAGACAAAGCCGGCACAGTAATTTTCTTTTACAGAAAACTAAAACTAGAATTATCTCCTCAATATTAATTTTAATTCGGATCAAAACTTTGATTTATTTTAAGACATTAAAATGAACCCAATTCGAAAACTGGTCACAGACTCTCTCAAAATGCCCCTAACGAACTTTTCATTTAATAAACACTGTAGAATAATATTAGTAGAAAATTCGACAGCAAAGCAACTAAAGTGAATAAAAAGAAAAATTCAAGAAGAACAACGTTTAGATCTTCATCACGGTTCCAGTATCAGGCCAACGTGAAATTGTCACTCCAGGAAGCGTCGGAGGAAAATCCACATAACTTCGAAGCACTGAACTGGAACAAGAAGCATCACATTGCACTTGGAAAGAAGAAGAAGAAGAAGAAGAAGAAGAAGGAGAAGCAGAATAAGAAGAAGGAGGAGGAGGAGGAGGAGGAGGAGGAGGAGGAGGAGAAGAAGAAGAAGAAGAAGAAGAAGAAGAAGAAGAAGAAGAAGAAGAAGAAGAAGAAGAAGAAGAGCTAGCCATTGTGAACATAGGTCTAGGTACTTCTGTCTCTGATGAAATCACGAAAAGTGAAAAGTATGTTTTGACAATATTTTGACGAATTCACTGTTTTATTCTTGCTCTAAGAGCAAGGGCCCCTGCTAACATACACTAACCACGTTAGTCTAAACAACAAACAACTACATACGAGAGAAAGAAGAGAGTATAGGAATTTAGGGCAAGAGCAGGATTAAGATTCAGTACTGATGCACTGGACTTGACTGCTTCCGGTAGAGTCAGTTTCTTTCAGCTTCTGCGTAAGCTTCGTTTAGAGAACAGGCGTCGTTGATATTATGAATAATTCTTAAGTGTAATAGGTAGATAATTTAATCATACACGAACTAAAATAAGTATTTATATATATGTAAGAAGTTAGAAGGTGTTTTCGATCGTTTGGTTAGTCAGTCAGTACGAAAAGTTGATTAGATTCAGTTACACTACTTAACGGTTTTTGAATTAATATGAAAGGATACGAGGAAATAATCGTCTTTTTTTTTTTGTCATTTTACGGAGCATA
>NC_089764.1:28768735-28783735 GCF_040412425.1 Macrobrachium rosenbergii | reverse complement strand
GTGCGCGCGTGTGTATCTGCTTACCCAGAGACCGACAACTGCCTTCATATAGGTCACACTGTGAAAAAAAATAGACAAAAGGTACTATAGATAGTGTGACAACAGGAGACCAGACCAACCTCTCAGGGAGAGAGAGAGAGAGAGAGAGAATTAGGCAAAGGAGAAAATTTATGACCTGGCCAATCCACTAAGTGGGTCTTGGAACTGACCATCTAAGGACTGGTGACCTCTATAGCAACACAAGATCCTATTTCAGCGTTGACCCCCACAGGAACTTTTTGCCATTTCCTGAGGATATCATGCAGGAAACAACGAGGCCGCGAACGACATTCATTCCTATTCGTTCCCATTCATTCCTGGTCATTCCCTCAATTGACTCAGCATCATCTAACAACGCCAGTCTCAAGTATTCTGGAAAAAGCATCAATGACTCCCGCCCTCAGTGACTCGGGAATTCGCCAGAAGCGTAATCATTTCTAATAACAACATACCGACTCGAGACAGCCTTGACCTTTGACTCAGGAGTCCCGGTAACAATCCTTGGAATTTCCTTGTAGGAGTTTTTTTTTTTTTTTTTTTTGTAGGTCAGAGGTCCCAAGCAACCGGCAGGTTACACTTCCTGTGAAGGATGAGAAATGATTTTGCATTCATCAGCATTGTAATGACTTCCTTTATTTGATTATGTAAGTTGTTTTTTTAATGGAAGTTGCTTTTCTACTGTACGTTGTTCTTCTAATATAAGTTGTTCTTCTAATGTAAGTTGTTCTGAACTGTTAAGCAAATTCACAATTAATATCATCGTATGTAATTGTAGATTTACTTTCGTTTTTAGTTTTCTGTAAAAGGAAACTATTGTGCCGGCTTTGTCTGTCCTTCCGCCCTCTTAAAAACTACCAAGGCTAGAGGGCTGCAAATTGGTATGTTGATCATCCACCCTCCAGTCATCAAACATACCAAATTGCAGCCCTCTAGCCTCAGTAGTTTTAATTTTATTTAATGTTAAAGTTAGCTATAATATGGCAACGATATAGGACAGGCCATCACCGGGGTTTGGTTAAAGTTTCATGGGTCGCGGCTCATACAGCATTAATACCGAGACCCCCGAAAGATAGATCTATTTTCGGTAGCCTTGACTATACGATGTACATAAAACTCGATTGCGCCGAAGAAACTTCAGCGCATTTTTCACTTGTTATAAATGCTTTTAGTTAGGGTAAGATTTTGCCTTTGGAAATGACAGAGAAAAGATCGTTGATTTCAGTTTTATTCAACTAAAAATCTTGTTCAATTTTATTGAATGACAGTCATACAATGTTTGGACTCTGGAAATGTGATGACAATGTGTACTTTTAATATAGAAAAGTATAACACATCTCCATTATTTAAAGAACAGATAAGAACAATTTGAAAAGCTGAACATTTTTTGCAATGTTTTGACTTCCTCTGTTTAATCATTTTGAGAAACTGACGACCAAAGTATGGATATATATACAGTATATATATATATATATATATATATATATATATATATATATATATATATATATATATATATATATATATATATATATATATATATATATATATATATATATATATTCTTCATTTACTAAAGCTTAATATCATTTGCTTGTCATTTCATGTAGTATTATGTCTGTATTTGTAGAAATTCTCCTTTCGCCGCATTCTGTAACCAAGGTTAATCAAATACCTTGGTTCTTATCAGCAATTCAAATCTTAGTTTGCGTCCAAAAACACCACTTGAAAGATTTTTCTTTCTAGCGTCACTTACTTGAGCCACCGTCACCTCTCCTTCAGGTAAAAACGTTAGAGTCTCTCTCTCTCTCTCTCTCTCTCTCTCTCTCTCTCTCTCTCTCTCTCTCTCTTTGCGCTAGGAAGGCAAGCCTATCATTTCCAGAAGTCTTTGGGCAATGTCTTATTTACTTCTGACTTCCAGTAATTAGCCAGTGGGTTGTTAAAAGAGCTTGGGACATAAGTAATAGCTTATTTTTGTGCTTTGCTTTCGTTTACCAAAGTAGCTTATTCATTAGTTAAGCTGAAATGTTGATTTAAAAATATATATATATATATATATATATATATATATATATATATATATATATATATATATATATATATATACATATATAAATATATATATATTATATAGAAATCCTATCTTACCAATCCTCTGTCATTTAATCCCATACAACCAATCCTTAATGGTTTAATCCTATTCACCCAATCCTTCCAGTGTTGGCTAGGAACCTAACCTATACCCTCTCTTTGAACTGGAGATGAATTTTTCTGAAGTTAGAAATGGTGCTAAATGAATTATCATTTTTACAGATATTGATACGATAGTGAATGCTGAAGAAGAAGAAGAAGAAGAAGAAGAAGAAGAAGAAGAAGAAGAAGAAGAAGGAGGAGGAGGAGGAGAAGGTAGGTGAAAAAAATATAGCCCCAGGTAATTTTAGTTTTTGATTTTTTTCCAATTTCTACCTAAAGTACCCCATTCCTTTTTTTCCCTCTAAATCCTGTCTTTCTCTCTCACGAGTAAGTGGGCTGTTCCTTCCTTCCTTACTCTTCGCAGATCTACCATAAGGTAAATTACAGCCTCTTTTTTTTAAAGTTCTTTTTTTTTTTCTCACGATCGTAAAAATCTTACCGGCAGAATATGCCTGAGTCGTAATTAGAGTGTGCTGTAGGGTAGATAATCATATTTTCATATTTTAATTTTTTATCATCCAAGTTTTTTTTTTTTTTGTAATATTGCGTGAGTAAATGTTAATGCTTTCTGTAATGACCGAATATAATCGAAACAAATTTTCGTGAGGTTTATTTTTTCCAAGTTATTGCAAGTCTATAGTAATGAAACAAATACTTTATTTATATTGTCTATACAAATGTCTTTCCAGGACATTTTTGCTGCAAGGCAAATAATTCTTAATATGCTATCTTCAGGAAAATATATATATATATATATATATATATATATATATATATATATATATATATATATATATATATGTATATATATATATATACACACACACACACACACATATATATATATATATATATATATATATATAGCTGGGTCACTTTTCAGTGTATCAATTTACTCTCAAAATTAAACGTTAAATTCACAGAAAAGGTCACAGAATTAATCTATTAAATGCCGATAATATTCATTAACAGGTGTCATTTACAGATCGGAATGTTATGTGAGACATGAATTAAAAGAAGAAAAATAACAATTAACATTACGTCAATAAGCCCTAGGCCTATCCCCATGCCCCAGAGAGCTTGATGCCCAATTGAGTTGACCTTTTTCCATTCTTTTACAGTTCATCTTCCTGCCTTAATTATCTGTATTTCAAACTGTCATCGCTCATAAATAAATTGTAATTATTTCACCAGTTTCTGCAGCTTTTGTCGCCTTTCCCAGTCAACACGTAAAACTTATTCCACAAACTGGTAATTATACGTCTTCTTCTCCTCACTGCTTCTTTCATCTGTAATCCATCTGTTCAAAGATTTATTAACAGACATAAATAAATTAAATCCTGATCTGATGTATCTTTTTGCACCAAACCAGACACTCTCTCGTCTAGATGATCATCAACAAAGTTTTGTTTTTACCCTTTACTTTAAAACATGAAACACTTCATTTCATTTTGGATTCTCTCTCTCTCTCTCTCTCTCTCTCTCTCTCTCTCTCTCTCTCTCTTTAAAACACATTGCTCTCCTGTCAAGCCTTCAACATCACAATAGATCATCTCACAGGCAGTTTTTTTTTTCGCCTCCTGAACATTAGCAGGTTTTTATCTCATAATTATTTTCTCATTAGCATTTCTCTGTGCACATAATTGCCTACAGAACAACGTAACAACATCCTTTGCATTCTCTCTCTCTCTCTCTCTCTCTCTTGTAATGTATATACGAGGAGATTTCAATGTTGATGAACAACTGTGTGTGCATAATTGTCCTAATTATCAAATATTTATCCTTCCAGCCTCACAAAAATATATATTCATGTAAAATGTATATATATATATATATATATATATATATATATATATATATATATATATATATATATATATATATATATATATATATTTAATATATCCATCCACATCTATCAAAAGTCTAACTCTCTTCATCTATTCGAAATCTAAATCTAAGTATAAAATTTTCTATTTGCTACAATAAATTTTAATACTTTCACCAATTACTTTTCAAATGTTTTTTGCAACATACTTTCTCTTTTACTGACCATAGTAAAGCCAAACTGACTCTGCATATGCCTTCGATTACAAAGCCATTACAAAACTAGTTTACTTATTATTTTGTTTCCCTTAGAGAGTTTAAACCCAATCTACTCATTAATTCTTTAGATAGCACATCTTTAACTTTTCAGATTAATATTCTTACTGTCTTTTACTTTCAGGTCATTAAAATGTTTTACTATATTTAACATTGGCTTCTGAGTTCAGTCTTCTTTACTCTGTTCCTTAAGTTGTAACTCTAACATAAGTAAAATCCAAGTTTTACTGTTGGAAAGGTTTAGTCCAAATATTTAGTCCAAGTCTATTTTGTAATTGCTTCAGATTACTTTCCAAGCTCAGTATTTATTATTTTTATTTTTTGTCAGCTCGTTAGCCTCAATATCACTAACTGTTCAGATTAAAAGTCTAATTATTTAGATTATAAGTCTAAAGTTCCGTATCTCTAATTATTTACATCATATAAGTCTAAAGTTCTCTGTCATTAACAATTCATGTTATAAGTCTAAAGTTCTCTATCATTAACTATCCAGAGTATAAATTTAGAGTTCTCTGTCATTCACCGTTCTGATTATAAGTCTAGTTATCTATCATTAACTGTTCAGACCATAAGTCTGAGGTTCTCTATCATTTACCATTCAAAGTGTTAGTTCAAATCACTTTTAATCTGCGCTTTTATACTCTTCAATATGAGTCTATCTCTCTCTTACCTCCCAAAATGATT
Source organism: Macrobrachium rosenbergii (assembly GCF_040412425.1). NCBI lineage: Eukaryota > Metazoa > Arthropoda > Malacostraca > Decapoda > Palaemonidae > Macrobrachium > Macrobrachium rosenbergii. The sequence goes on along the minus strand of NC_089764.1, from coordinate 28,778,719 downwards.
AATCCAATCCCGTTTCTTCTGCTCTTCAAATTCTAGGCTCAATATACTCTTAAAAAGATCAGATTGTTGGTGTAACTTACACGTTTTACTATAAAATTACAATATAACCATGTTCGGTTGAATGGTTCACTTATAACCCCAATTTACCATTTGTTGCTATTCTAAGTTTTAAATACAGCGTTCAAATGATAAGTCCTATTCTTTCTCTTTAGCGTATCAAATTATCACATGAAATTTCTCTCTCTGACTCTTTGAACTATAAACCCAACATTCACCCAATTATAAGTAATTACCTTTAAGGGTTTAAATTATAAACCAGCCCAAACTCTTTTAACGTTTAAATTACAACGCTGACTTATAATCTTTTACAGATTTTTATTCCTTTAAATTAAGTGTTACTTAATATTTTCCATTCTTGATTATAAGTATAATCCACTTTTTAACCAGTCAGATGAAAGGTTTAACTTACCCGTTCAGATCATCATTGGTTTGTGAATTATAAGTCAAACGTGCTCTAATTTTTTTTAGACTATTATAGGTCTAATAGGCATGTTTTTTCCATTTTGTTTATTAGACCAACATTCCAGGTTTTACGTTTCAAACATTAGACCGATATGTTGCCTTTTGCCCTTTAAATTCTCAATTAAATACAACCCCTCTTTCAGTTATCATAATTTAACCGTGCAGATTATAAGCCTAATGATGACAATGCGATTTCTCTTTTGATGATCATAATTCAAGCATAAAATACTCTTTCAACCACCCAGATTATAGGCCTAATATGGAAAATAATGCACATTACTTTCTCTTCCTATTACAGTTACGACCTACTATCTCTTTTACTGTTAAATTGTAAGTAATTTACCATTTTTTTTTTTACTCTTCGTAATTACCGGACGATTCTCCTTTCTTTTACTGATGAACTCGACAAATATGATTTCCTTTTACTTTTCAAATTGTAAGTCAGTTCTCCAGTTAATATTTCGCAATATGTTTACGAATATGAGAGCTGATTAATTCGTAAAGTATAATAATAACTGATTAATTTGTAAAGTATAATAAAAACTGATAAATTTTAAAGCTTAATAATAACATTGATTTGTAAAGCATAATAATAACCGAGTAATTTGTAAAGTATGATAATAACTGATTAATTTGGAAAGTATATATAATAATGACTGATTAATTTGTAAAGTATAATAATAACTGATTAATTTGGAAAGTATATATAATAACGGATTAATTTGCAAAGTATAATAATAACTGATTAATTTGTAAAGATAATAACTGACTAATTTGCAAAGTATAATAATAACTGATTAATTTGTAAAGTATAATAATAACTGATTAATTTGCAAAGTATAAGAATAAATTATTAATTTGTAAAGTATAAGAATAACTGATTTATTTGTAAAGTATAATAACCGATTAATTTGTAAAGTATAATAACTGATTAATTTGTAAAGTATGATAATAACCGATTAATTTATGAGTATAAAAGTAACGGATTAATTTGTAAAGTATAATAATAACTGATTTATTTTGTAAAGTATAACAACCGATTAATTTGTGAAGTATAATAATTGATTTAATTTGTAAAGTATGATAATAGCTGATTAATTTATAAACACAATAAAAACTGATTCATTTGTAAAGTATAATAATAACTGATTAATTTGTAAAGTTTAATAGAGTATTTGCTGTTATTTAGATTTACATGCAAAGCTATGTGACTGCATATATATACTGTATGTATGTGTATGGGTACGTATATGTAATCAAACTTTCATATATACCAGGCCAATATTCAAAGACAACAGCCTTCTCCATAAACCGCTGTAAATAACGAGCAACAAACAACTTCCAGCCCTCCACAATCGACGTCGATCTGTCGAACGTTATAATAATCGGCGGGTGTCACACAGCTCGGAAGGGTTGGCAGGCGTGGGCAGGTGTTACATAATATGGCGGTGAACTGTAAGATCAGCTGACTGTCGGGGCCGCACAGCTCATGGTCGCTACCGACACTCAGCTGATTCCACCTCTCTCTCTCTCTCTCTCTCTCTCTCTCTCTCTCTCTCTCAGAGCGTCGGTCTAGTAGTGGTGGTGGTGGTGGTACTACTACCACCACCACCTCCGCCACCACCCCATCCCAAGACACATTCCTACCCGGATTCCACCACCGCCATCATCGGCCTAGCAATTCCCCCTCCATTCCCTCCCCGACTCCTATCCCTCCTCCCCCTCCCACAAACCCTCCCTTTATTCTAATACGATTCACAGTTACCGTATTCGAGTAATACTCTCTCTCTCTCTCTCTCTCTCTCTCTCGCCCACCCATGCCCGCATTCTTCACGAAGCGCAGCAGCATAACCAGCAGCATCCATTCTCGACGACGAAATCGGCAATTATTCGACAGCGCATCGACTGCGCCACGTTGCCGCCGCCGTCGCCGCCACAGCGCCGGGCGAGGGGATGAATTTATCACACACACACACACACAGAAACACACACACACACACACACACACACACACACACACACACAAAGTTCCTCGGCGCAGAAGAGCGACGACGAAAGTCCACGCGGTTCGGTCTAGGTCCTCTAGGAAGAAGAGCCTTTTTTTTTTTTTTCTTTGCCGTCGCCATTGTGAAGTTGCGCTTTTTAAAAGTATCGTATAGCAAGTCTGCCTGTCTGTCTGTATGTCTGTTTGTCTTAAATCAGGTCGATCGGATCTCGCTTCTTAAAAAGAGTAATGTATACATGATTCTCTGCGCAGTGTTGCTGCAATGCGCAGCCCGGTGAAGCACCGGTTACACTGTAAACTGATTTTTTTTTTTTGATGCATTAGACCGACGCCGTTAATATGAATCCCTCTATGGTTTTAAGCTTCGCATTATTTCAATTTCTCTTATGTAAGACTCTATATGTAATAATTTACGATAAATATAATAAAAAGGTTGGAAAAATACAAATGACTGATTAATAATCATTCCTCATTTTTAAATGCATTAGACTGATGTTAATATAAACATGCTATGGGTCGAAAGCTTCACGTTACTTAAATTCAATTTACTTAAGACCTAAGATGTGATAATCACAATTAATATAAAAAATGGGAGAAAAATGTGAATAATTAACTATAAATAATTCCTCGTTTTTAAACTGCATTAGGCCGAGGCCGTTAATATGATCTCCTCTGTGGCTCGTAAGCTTTACATCACTTGAAAAAAGACCCTAAATGCGTTAATTACAATAAATATGATAAAAGGGGGAAAATATGAATTATTACCCACGAATTATTCCTCAAACCTCGGCGATTGGCCGTGTGCGGTTGATGAATTATCGATCGAGCGGTTGATAACCAGTTGATGACTAAGGTTCATATCTACCCTACCTCAACAATATTACATAAATATTTGGTGAGAGGCGGCTACTATGGATGTTGGTGGGGGAAGAGAGGGAGGGAGGGAGAGGGAGAGAAAGAGGGCGGGGGGTGGGGTTAGACCTATACTGTAACCAAAGCCTTTCCTGCTCTCTCTCTCTCTCTCTCTCTCTCTCTCTCTCTCTCTCTCTCTCTCTCTGTTGCATTTTATTTGTTTATTCAGATTTATTTTGAAGATTCTAAATTATTTGATTTCGTAATGCAACATTGGATATGGATATTAATACTGAATAATAATTCTCTCTCTCTCTCTCTCTCTCTCTCTCTCTCTCTCTCTCTCTCTCTCTCTCTCTCTCTCTCTCTTTCTCTCTCTCTCTCTATATATATACATATATTAGTTGATTCTTTATATTCTCTTGCTTTGCAAAAATAATTCAATGTTTTTTCAAGTGTCCCTTTTTATAAATTTCTCAGAATCTCTCTCTCTCTCTCTCTCTCTCTCTCTCTCTCTCTCTCTCTCTCTCTCTCTCTCAATTCCTAGCCCTTTCATCAACTTCATCTTTGCTTTGGTATGGTGTCTTTGTTCACTCTACCTCCACGTGTTCTCTCTCTCTCTCTCTCTCTCTCTCTCTCTCTCTCTCTCTCTCTCTCTCTCATTTCTTAAGCCTTTAAAAGAATCCCAACACACATATAGAAATATAGACTTTTTTTGTATAAGTCCACTTGTCCGTCTGTACGCTTTGATAAGCCCCTTTGTCTATAAAAACTTTTTTTTTTGTGTCAGTCTTTCTTTGTCTCATTGAAAGACCTTTTTTGCCCCAGTCTTTGTTTCTGAGTGACTGGAAACACCCCCTTCCTCCCTCCCTCCCTCCCTCCCCCTCGCTCCCCCTCCCTTTTTATTTTTATTTTTTTTTATCCGTGTAAATTATTACTGTTTTTTAATCTGTTTGAAATGGGGCTGCTTAACGTTCTGTTTATAACCACTACGATTTACTAATCGGAGCTCCCACTCTCTCTCTCTCTCTCTCTCTCTCTCTCTCTCTCTCTCTCTCTCTCTCACGTGTTCGAATTCACTGAAATTGTTCGCCAATAGTTTTAAAGCTTTCATTGTGTATGGCCAAGAGGTGAAATAACGTTTTATTATTATTATTATTATTATTATTATTATTATTATTATTATTATTATTATTATTATTATTAAATGCCTTTCTCTGTTCTCATGAAGATAGTCATTGGTCTTAGATATATTTTGTTTTGTTTATTATATTACTGGTTATGTTTGAGTGTAATATTTTTACTTGTGTAGAATATTTGTTTGATATATATATATATATATATATATATATATATATATATATATATATATATATATATATATATATATATATATATATATATATATATATATATATATATATATATATATACTGTATATATACAGTAGATGTATGTATGTATGTATTGTATATATATGTATATATACGTAAGTATACTGCTTACATAATGCCTGTATCTTATCTAGGTCAATATACCTAAATTATTATACAACCCTTGCGGGAACTTATAGCGTACGCATAATCTAGGTATCGTATTCTGAAGCTACACCAAGTATACTCTCTCTCTCTCTCTCTCTCTCTCTCTCTCTCTCTCTCTCTCTCTCTCTCTCTAGAGAGAGAGAGAGATTTTGGAAACACTGGCGTCTTTGTAACAAGGCGGCTTATGATAAGTCAGATTCATCGTCACAGGAAATACCCATGCCAGTACCAATACCCAGATACCCACCCTCTCTCCCTCCCTAACTCTCTCTCTCTCTCTCTCTCTCTCTCTCTCTCTCTCTCTCTCTACCCGCATCTTTTCGGGTGACAAACTAACCTCGATGCCACAAATGTCATTCGCTGGCAAAGAAAAGTATTCATCTAACCTAATGGAGTCTTATTATCAATTGAGAGAAATAGAGTGATGTCAGAAATCTGCCTTTGCTTGTTTCTTGTTTGTATTGTTGTATGTCCCATATATGTATGTAGGTATGTATGTGTTTACACACACACACACACACATATATACATAGTCGTTTATATTCTTTGGTATAGCATTGTGGGCTAAGTAGTACCACGCTCTTATTACCGCGCATGCGTATAAATCCTACCATGGGAGCATTGGATCCATACATGGCGGTGGCCACTGGAAGGCTTGCCATAACTAAATTCTCTTCAGATGCCTCTAGTTACGAATAGAATGAGATGAGAAAAACACACGATTGATAAAAAAGAAAACATGTAATGGACGAACGAGACCGTGAAGAAGGAAAGATTTAAATGAGAAAGGCTCCAATGTAGAGAGAAATTGAGAAATATGAATTGCAGTACAGACTCTTGAACCAAACAAGAACGAGTGAGTACTCTCTTGGAGGAGACTTAGAGAAGAAGAAGAAGAAGAAGAAGAAGAAGAAGAAGAAGAAGAAGAAGAAGAAGAAGAAGAAGAAGAAGAAGAAGAAGAAAGAGAATTCGAGGCAGAAACTGATATATGCTAACAGCAGTGAAGTCAATTGAACGAAGGCCAGTTTTCTGGAGGTTAAAAAATCTACAGGCATCTTGTCGAGGTTACAGAATTGTGTCATTCAGCTCCTGATTACATCAGCTGGTGCCACATTTTTACAAAATACCATCGAAACAATCAATATGGAACGGTCTTCACAGCCAAGTGCGGTTTCAAATTTTGTCACACGATAAATTTGGGTGATCTGATTTGATTTTGTGAAATTTTGGGCTGTCAAGCCAAGCATTTGGGCACCTTCGGCCATTCAGCGCTTAAGACAGTGAAAAGAGGGAGTTGGAGTGGTTGGGCAGCAAGGTAAAGAGGTCTATTATTATTATTATTATTATTATTATTATTATTCAGAAGATGAACCTTATTCATATGGAACAAGCCCACCACAAGGGCCACTGACTTGAAATTCAAGCTTCCAAAGAATATGGTGTTCATTAGGAAGAAGTAAGTGGATCACTTATCAAAAAAGAAAATAAATAAATTAACAAGTTAATAAATAAATAGATAAAAGTATAAGCAAATTATTAAAATACAAGGTGGATTGTATTAGGGGCAGCAACACTAAGCATCCTCGCTTGAACTTCTGAAGTTCCGATTGCACGACATTCTCAGGGAAGCTGTTCCACAGTCCAACGGTGTGGGGGAACAAAGGACCTCTGCAACTTTGGAGAAGTTAAAGGAGACAGAGTACAAGGAACTACTGGGAGAAAATTCCCACAGTTGGAAAAAGAAGAGATCATTAGAGAGGCTGGACAGCAAGACTGAAGAAAGGAAGAGGGTGAAATGTGGGTTGCAGCTAGGGGACGAAGGGACGCTGCAAACTCCCTTATAGTAATGCTTACGGTGCAGCATGTGAGGGGTACTGACGGCACTTAACCCCTACGCCAGGTTAATGATTATAGAAACGATGCATATATTTGAACACTTCTGAAGGTCATCGAGAATGAAGCAAGAATGACAATTCTCAAATACGAATGGGCACTCAAGAAGCAGAAGCCAGATGATTTATGAATGGCAGAGAATGATGAATGGTGGATGAATTAAACAGAAACTGAAAGAGTAAATAAAAACATACCTGAGAAAAGGTAACTGGGGAACAAGAGATGATAAATAATACGAATCTGACAATGAGAAATAATCAAATGACTGAGGAATATTAAAGAATGCATAAGAATGTTACTGAAATGTCAAGGACTGATTATGAATATGTTAGTCACTAGGTGATGAATGAACAGAACAGATAATGAATGATGGAATAACCAAGAATTTTGATGAAAAGGAATCAAAATAGAACAATATCTGTGCTATTAACATTATTAACAGCCTGGTTTAACATAATGTTAAGAGTGGAATAGCTGTATTTTTTGGAGTAAGTGAAAATGTGAATATTTGATTAATATTTTATAAATGATGATGAAGAACGATAAAAAAAAGCAATCAGAAGGAACACGAGAGTTATTGATAAACCAGAAGTCTATTAAGTTTTACAAAACAAACGTAAAGCAAATCACGAATGAAAACGAAACGTGAAATTTGAATAAAGTCTGGGAATAGGTCAGAATGGAAGAAGTACGGAATCAAGAGTTGAATCAGCTTGACTCCAGAATGATTTGCTTATGATCTGGTGTTAAAGCATGAATGTCATAGTGACTGTATATATATTCTTCGTCCTCTGGGACAACGATATGGTAAAATAAGTTTGTTAATGTTCTGTATATATATATATATATATATATATATATATATATATATATATATATATATATATATTATATATATATGTATATGTATGGACATATATATACACACACACACACACAAGCACTGCATATCGGAACAGTGAATGGGGAGCCACGCTTGGTTGTCTAGACAGCGTGAAGAGCATAGTATAGCGTCCAAATGTTCAACGTGTTCCCCTTCCTACCACCTCCCTCCCTCCCCCTTTCCCCCAGCTTCCCCTCCCCCTCCCAAAGCGGTGTTCGCCCGCCCGAACGCTCACGTAGAAGGGGGGAGAGAGAGAGGACCCACCAAAACGTCATGCGTTCAATGACTTAAGTAGTTGGCCAGTCAGTCATAATGCAGCTTATGGAATCTGCATATAGCGTAGATTCCTCACGTCTACAGGAGATTCTACAGGATAGTGCACTGTCTACAGCAGATTCAATAGGCGATTCTACAGTCTACAGCAGATTCTACAATCTACAGGAGACTCTACAGTCTACAGGAGATTCTGCAGTCTACAGGAGCTTCTACAGTCTACAGGAGATTCTACAGGGTATTGTACTGCCTATAAGAGGTTCTATAGGAGATTCCACAGTCTAAAGAAGATTCTACAATCTACAGGAGACTCTACAGTCTATAGGAGATTCTACAGTCTAGAGAAGGTTCTACAATCTACAAGAGATTCTACAGGAGATTCTACAGTCTACAGGAGATTACACAAGAGATTCCTCACCGTCTGCAGGATATTGTACTGTCTACAGAAGATTCTATAGGAGATTCTACAGTCTACAGGAGATTCTACAATCTTTAGGAGACTCCACAGTCTATAGAATATTCTACAGTCTATCCAGTCAGATTCTGCAGGAGATTATACAAGAGATTCCTCACGTCTACAGGAGATTCTACAGTCTACAGGAAATTCTACAGTCTGCAAGGGATTCTACAGGGCAGGAGATTCCACAGTCTACAGGAGATTCTACAGTCTACAAGAGATTCTATAATGGAGATTCTACAGGAGATTCTACAGCCTACAGGAGATTTTAAGTCTACATGAGATTTTACAGCCTACAGGAGATTTTACAGGAGATTCTATAGTCTATAGGAGATTCTACAGTTTACGGGAAATTCTACTTTCTATAGATCTTACAGTCTACAGAGTTTACAGGAGATTCTACAGTCTACAGGAGACTCTACAGGAGATTCTTCAGTCTACAAGAGATTCTACAGTTTACAGATGTTACAGGAGATGCTACAGCCTACAGGAGATTCTACAGCCTACGGGAGATTATACAGTCTATAGGAGATTTTAAAGGAGATTTGACAGTCTACAGGAGTCTACAGTTTTGAGGATAGTCTGCAGGAGATTCTACAGTCATGAGGATATTCTACAGGAGATTCTGCAGTCTACGAGAGATTCTACAGGAGATTTTTCAGTCTACAGGATACAAGAGGAGATTCTACAGTCTACAGGAGATTCTAAAGGAGATTCGACAGTCTGCGGGAGATTCTACAATCTTCAGGATATTCTAAAAGAGATTTTGCAGTCTACTGGAGATTCTGCAGTCTACAGGAGATTCTACAGTTTACAGGAGATACTAGAGGAGATTCTGCAATCTACAGGAGATACTGAAGTCTACAGGAGATTCTACAATCTACAGAAGATACTGCAGTCAACAGGAGATTCTACGGAGATTCTACAGTCTATAGGAAATAGTACAGTCTACAGGAGATCCTACAGTCTACAGTAGATTCTACAGTCTACAGGAGATTCTACAGGGGATTCTACAATCTACAGGCAGATTCTACAGTCTACAGGATATTCTACAGTGGAGGGGATTATTCTACTTAGCGTGTGGGGCGTCAACTGAAAAATGGATTTAATAAGGATTTATTCACGACTAAATGCCCCCGTATCATATGCGATATAGCTGTGGTACACTACCCGCACCCTCCGACCACCCCCCACCCCTACCCCTGGTCCTCCCAACCCCAAATTTCGATTCCTCTCTTTGGCAAAGTCACATAAAAAGTTGTCATGCAAGAAAGCTGGAACCATACCCGGGGAAAGTAGGTGCTTGTAAGTACGCACGCGCGTGCATCTACGGAAACAATAAAAAAAAAAAAAGGAGGGGCGCCGGAGGGCGTGGGGTGGTCGGGGTGGGGTGACGTGCCATGCACGATCATGTGAATCCGATATTGGAGTTACAGATGAGTTGACGTGGGGATCAATAGCTGGAAATAAATCAATGGGAGGTTTTGTCCAAGCTTCGCTCCTCACGTAGACTTCTGTAGTTCCTAAATGAAATCTACATATTTCTACATAGTCTACA
>NC_089764.1:28746235-28763735 GCF_040412425.1 Macrobrachium rosenbergii | reverse complement strand
CGGTCAGCATTGTGATATTATGTAACATGTGCATCTTTACCTACAGACTTGTTCTTAATAATAATAATAATAATAATAATAATGATAATAATAAATAATAATAATAATAATAATAATAATAATAATAATAATAATAATAATAATTCCACGACAGTCATGAAAGCATGGAAGCGTGATTGACCCGAGATAAAAATGATTGACCTGACATTAGACCGGAACACTGGCAAAATGCTCACAAAATTCAGTTCTCTGGACGAGCTTTGGTAAAACAACTCATTTCGTTTTGCTTCCAAAAAAGAAATAAGTAAAAAAAAAAAAACTATATAATTTCTTATTGACCACAAACCGCACATTACAGACTTCCGCTAACTGGGAAGGCTCTAACCAGTTTCCTGTGACCTCTGTCGACCTCGCAAATCCTGGAGGAAATATCCCCTCTCCCTCCCCCACCCCATAACCTTTTACCCACCCCCTAAAAAAGTCTCCTGGCTAAGTCCTCATGACCTGAGAATCCCAAAATCTAGGAGCCAGTACCCTGAGGTCACAGTGGAGAACTTGATACCACTGTGTCTCTCTCAGATTTAAACTGCAGTAAATGTATGCATACATTCATATATCTTCTGTCTGTTGATTTACGTTTATTTATTCATTGTCTGTTTGCTGTTCTTTCTGTTTTCTCTTTCCCAAACAAAGCATTCTATTTAATGTCGGATTCCACTGCTAGTTTATGACATTTTAATCTTATTTGTGACGCAGTTAGCAGTCTGTTTGATGACAGCATTCTCAGTTCATTCTCAGTTCGCATTCTACTCATGGACTGATTTTCATCTTCATAGATGTTCTGTCATCAATGAACTTATCAGTTTTGTAAATCTGCGCCTAACAAGACTACACGGCAAGCAGACACTGAACACTAAAGTAATTTCCTTTGCATGCTTAGACAGAGTCTAGTCACCCGTACAACGAGGGATGAAAGTGAAAAAGAATCGCTTTTGCAAAATTCAGTCGAACAATGATCAGATATATCTCCAGCGAAAAATACAGCGGCATATGATGGACGAAATTATTTTTATACGGCCGGGGATTTTATGAGTCATCGAAGTTAACCCAAGGAACTCACGAATTCAAAACATTCGTGAAACTTTAATTGACTGTTTTCATATACTCAAAACCATAAGAAATCCCATACACATCTTCGAGCACATCACCAAAGACTGAGCACATCACACGATAAGTCAACGTAGTTTTTACACGGGTGCCCTGGATATCGGGATACCCACCGGTAAAAAAGAGAAAGAAAAAAGAGGTGGTCTGTCAACCGTGGGAGCAGATCCCTACAGCAAACCCTGAATGCTAAGTGGGGAACAGGCTACTTACGTACAGAATTGGGGACGGGATGATAGCTCTGAGTCAATAAGGTATGGAGGAGTGTCAGAGACATTTGATTCAAGCAATTATCTCTCTCTCTCTCTCTCTCTCTCTCTCTCTCTCTCTCTCTCTCTCTCTCTCTCTCTCTCTCGCGAAAATGAGGGAAGACTCTCGCCTCTCGCTTACGAGCAAACTTTCCTACGTACAGGAATATTTAATCAGGACCCACTAAGACTTAGTGAGTCCTGTATTTAATACACGGCTGCCTTGTTGCTCCAGAGGTTCTCGTGAGCATATCATGAATTAAAGATTCAGCTTTCTTACCGGAAATATCCATTCAAATCAAGCAGAAAGAGGTTCCGTGAAAATGAACTCACCTTCTGCTTTACAGTTCTCAGAGTTAAATATAACTTGCATAGCTGCGTGTAATAAGAGAGCCCAAGAGTAATTGGAACCTCGAAAGTTCAAGCGAGGATGCAACGCGTTACCACCCTGAACAGTTCTGCTTCCGTTTTCATCTATTTATTTATTAATTTGTTAATTTGTTTTTCTTTTCTAATAACTGAGCTATTCTTTTCGGTATTTCCCTTTACCTTCTGTTACTTCTTTCAAAACAGCATATTATTTGGCAGTTTGAATTTCAAGTCAGTGGCTTGCTTCACGTGAAAAGGGTTTATCTTCTGAATAATAATAATAATAATAATAATAATAATAATAATAATAATAATAATAATAATAATAATATCACTCCCAAAAAAGGTTAGATTAAGAGCTTGAGTGCTTAGGTCACAGAATAAATTGTTCTGCCTACATAACTGACTGAAAGAAGACTTTTTACTGGGATGAAATACCCCTGGTGACTTTGGTAATACTATTCTAGCACAGGCAATCAATCGTTATCAATATGCGTGAACAACAGTTATGCTGAACTCACAGAAGGTATAATAGGTCACTGAGGTAGGCAGGTGGCCATGAGGACAGGCGCCCCGCCCCCGCCCCCCACCGAGAAGGAGGCATTCCTATTAAAGGACTTCGTGAAGGAGTCAGCAAAATGATGAGTAATCCTCTCGCCTGTGATGGGATGGTTCTGTTACGGACATTGGCAGAGAGTTCTGTGACCTTGAGTTTGTAAGTCGGTCTCTGAAGGTGAAGAAGACTTCAGAAAAAGCTGTTTTTTTTAGTTTTCTGTAAAAGGAAACTATTGCGCCGGCTTTGTCTGTCCGTCCGCACTTGACTCTGTTCACACACTTTTTCTGTCCGCACTTTTACTGGCCGCCCTCAGATCTTAAAAACTCATGAGGCTAGAGGGCTGCAAATTGGTATGTTAATCATCCACCCTCCAGTCATCGAACAAACCAAATTGCAGCCCTGTAGCCTCAGTAGTTTTTATTTCTATTTAATGTTAAAGTTAACTGTAATCGTGCTTCTGGCAACGCTACAGGACAGGCCACCACCGGACCGTGATTAAAGTTTCATGGGCTGTGGCTCATGATACCGAGACCACCGAAAGATAGATCTACTTTCGGTGGCCTCGATTATACGCTGTAGCGGCTGTACAGAAAACTCGATTGCGCCGAAGGAACTTCAGCGAATATTTTACTTGTTTTCGATTAGCGCGTTTCCGTGTGACCTCTTAAGTAACCGTATTTGCCTGTCATACAGTAGTAACAGTCATACGTCATGGACAAGAAACATATCTAGATTTTGGCAGAGCAAAATAATAACTTTAAAAATGAAGCCATCACCTCAGATATATGCCTCTGACTGAGACACGAGATAGTGGAGGATCTCGAAGACCAGGAGATATGCATTGAATTGAATTGAATATCAAATTCAGGCCAAAGGCCAATCACTGGGACCTACGAGTTCATTCAGCGCTGAAACGGAAATTGACAGTAAAAGGTTTGAAAGGTGTAACAGGAGGAAAACCTCAAAGCAATTGCACTATGAATCAATTGTTAGAAGAGGATGGAAAGGAAGATGGAAGAAAGAGAATATCAGAAGAGGTACAGTAAAAGAAATGAAAGGGGTTGCAGCTTGGGGCCGAAGGCACGCTGCAAAGAACCTTAAGTAATGCCTACAGCGCACCGCACGAGGTGCACTGACGGTACTACCTCCCTACGAGGTCCAGGAGATATGATAAGGGAAGGACTTAGGTCATTTTCGCTCTCGCAGACATCCCTGGCATCGCAAGAGCTGAGGTAATTAGTGACTACCAGCCTGATTATCATTTATCTGGCGTCAAACGACCAGGATTTCTGGCGCCAGTGAGTCATTACCGAAGGAGATGTTATATATTTGCACATGAGTATGCCTGCATGTGTGTCACACACCTGTTCGTAGGCGTTAGTACTGCATATGATTAAGGACAGAGGTGGGGTGGCTTTTTTTTTTTTAACCTGAGCTCCTGTAATAGTTTTGTAAATGACTTTGTAAATAATCCACGTCTCGTCGAATAGACGTCGTTTGAAGCCTTAAAATCCCCTAATTTAACCTCAAGGAGATCATGTACGTCTATTAACGTAAGTATATATATATATATATATATATATATATATATATATATATATATATATATATATATATATATATATATATATATATATATATATATATATGTTGCAGGCAGATAACGAAATGCACTTAGAGACATTTGATCCCCCAGGGCTAGTACTAAACACGGCGAAATACATTTGACTCCCAGGGGTTAGTACTAAACACTGTGAAACAGTGTAGGCGAGTCACTGTTTCGCCGTGTTTAGTACTAGCCCCTGAGGGTGTCCAAATGTCCCTAAGCCCATTTCGCTATCTGCCTGAAATTTCAGGCAGTTCATGAAATGCCCGGTTTCGCTATCTGCCTGTAACATATGTTTATGTATATATATATATATATATATATATATATATATATATATATATATATATATATATATAAATCTATATCATATAGAGAATAATGAAATTACACAACTATCTTATCACGTGGCGTCAATTCCTGTGCATTGCAGACGTATGATATCACCAAACAGGGATTGCAAATCCTCCCATTTTCGCGTGAACTGTGTACCATATAGATTTGTGTATTGAGAAAATAGAATTGCGCGATTATCTTGCCACGTGGCGTCAATTCCTGTAAAATTACAGGCGGATGAATCACCAAAGAGAGATTCGAATTCAATTTTTGCTTGAAATATATAATTATATATATATAATATATATATATATATATATATATATATATATATATATATATATATATATATATATATATATATATATATATATAGATTTGTATATAGAGAAAGTAGAATTACACAAATATCTAGTCACGTGACGTCAATTTCCTGTAAAATCGCAGCCGCGTGAATCACCAATTTTTTGCATGAAATATATATCTATATACATATATATACACACATATACACATATATCTCTATGCACATATATACATATACATACATATATGTATATATATATATATATATATATATATATATATATATATATATATATATATATATAGATTTGTATATAGAGCAAAATGGAATCACTCAAATATCTAGTCACGTGACGTCAATTCCCGTAAAAGAAGAATTCGCAAATCCCTCGCCCCCTTTTTTAAACACACTTTTAACACGCTTTCTAACACAAGAGAGGAAACACAAAGCCAAGTCTGTGATACAAAGGAGTTAATAAAGAGAAAAGTTATAGATAGAGAAAGGGAAGAACAATAAATTATTTTCAAACACACTTGAGGAGGGGTCCCCGAACAGCGTTGTCTAATAATAACGAATTCCAACCGCCCCCCCAACCCCAACCCCAACCCCCAACAACCCCATAGACACACGCTAACACGATCTCGCGCACACACGGACAAACACACACCCACCCAACCCCCTTCCCTGTCCATATGGTTCAATGACAAAGTATTAGTGGAAAAAACAAACTTTCGTGTCATTTTTGCTGTGTCATACGCAGCTGGTTTATAGTGTCAAAATATGAATTGTTTTCCAAGATTCCAGAACACAGAGAGAGAGAGAGAGAGAGAGAGAGAGAGAGAGAGAGAGAGAGAGAGAGAGAGAGACGGAAGGAAGACCACAGAGAGATGGGAGTTGGCTGGAAGAAGAGGTGAGTATTGGGATGGCGGGGGGCGCCGGGTAGGGAGGGAAGATTAGGGGGGAGGGAGGGTAAGGTTAAAGGGAGAGGTTTGGGGGTGGGTGGGGGGACTTTGTTGCGTCATCTTGCAGACTGTGGATCGAACATCGGCCCTTCTCTCCAGACTGCCTCTGTTGCTGCTAGACGCTTCTGCTAAACTTGGGCGAGAGAGAGAGAGAGAGAGAGAGAGAGAGAGAGAGAGAGAGAGAGAGAGAGGAGGAGGAGGAGGAGGAGGAGGAGGAGGAGGAGAAAGTACTAACATTGCACATTGCAGACACCCGGAGACGTCTGGGAGAAAGAACACATATTTCTTTATTTATTTCACATCGGCTTCTGGTGTCACCGCTAACCCACTTCACAACAGCCTTTTCTCAATGGTCTTTCGAATCAAACTTTCACATATTTAATAATTTTGTTGAATTGTTTTAGTGTTAAAATTGAAGATTTAACTTTAAAAAGCTACTGTTCGCAGGAATGAATAACCTAGGACAAGGCTGTTTAATATATCTAGGACTTCAGTTCTTGGTTTCATTCCCATATGTTCCCATTCCCAATTCGAGAGAGTTTCTTTTGCTTTTATTTTTTTTTATTTTTTGCTCCCTATAAAGTAAGGGTTACAATGACTCTACATTGTACTTACCAACATCAAATGATGGTGATAGTTATAATGAGGATCTTGGCATAAATATACGAAATATTTACAAAAAGAATTTCTCTTTCTTTTTTAGTTTTTAATTTTTATACTTTATAAAGTAAGGGTTGCAGTGACTTTACATTAGGCTTCTCACTATCAAATGATGGTGACAGTTATAATGACGATCTTACCATAAATACGCGAAATGTTTACATTATATCCTAACCGCAACCCCAGTTGGAGAATTGTTTATCAAGCCATCTTTTTAAACTGTCTAAACAACTCGTGCAGTTGGGAACCCGATTATTAGTTAGTGTATTGATGCCTTGTTGAGATGATCTGAATTATTCCATATATTTATTTTAGGCTGTCACATTTCCGATTAACTTCCCAGGCAGTAAATGTCTCATATATGACAGTGCCCCTTTGCTAAAAAGAAATTCACTTACAGACAAACTCTTACAAGACCCCAGTAAATGATTCTTGTACGCTCTTGGAGACTCACGTCAATTTTGACCAGTAAATATCTCAGTATTGCGAGGTATGGGTAAGTTACGAAGCATTTGGGTATCTGACCCAATCCCCCTGCATCAAGAGAGAAAAATCAGTATTGCCTGCACTTGGAAACTTTCCTTTTAGAGCGGACAAAGAAAAGCCCAATGAAGATTAATGCAAAGCAAAAAATGTAAGTAGCTTACTATCGTATGAGTTATATAACATTTCTTGCTTATAGATTTAAAGGGATCCTGTTGCCGTTTTTATAATTTTTTTAAAAACCTTATAAAGTGCTTCCCAGTCTTATGAAGTCGTTCTGTATGGAATATTTTGTATTAACCGGGCCAAAAATGATCTGTTGTAAGATATGCAAATATTATAATCTTTAATCTTTTGCAGTTATGGAAGTTATCTAATATTGTGGTCAATAACTTTATCTATCCGTTCTGGAAAGAAACCTGGTTTTCAAACTTATGAACACTGGAAAACTTAGTAATTGGTTGAAAATTATACTTTGTTGCAGATGACACAGATTTACTAATGATATGTTCACAATTTGAAAAAAAAGTAAAACCCTCCTTTGTGTATGCTAAGAAAAGGGTGTAAATCACCCAGAGTAGAGAGAGAGAGAGAGAGAGAGAGAGAGAGAGAGAGAGAGAGAGAGAGAAAGAGAGATTTAGGAAATGAAGAGAATCAAAAAATATCAGCCACAAAGAAAAAAAGTCTTATCATATTGCAATTTAACAGGAGGTTTTTTTTCGCGGGGCGTCTGTTACGTAGCTCATAAAATTCCAAATATTTCAGATCATGCTGATGCATGCTTTGCTGTAATAAGAAATCTGCATTTTTGAAATCATAAGCCAAGTACCACACTCAGTCAAAATGAAGTCTCTTTAAAAAATTGCTTTTTATTAGTTTTCTGTAAAAGAAAACTCTTGTGCCGGCTTTGTCTGTCTGTCCGTACTTTTTCCTGTCCGCCATTAGATCTTAAAAACCACTGAGGCTAGAGGGCTGCAAATTGGTATGTTGATCATCCCCCCTCCAATCATCAAACATACCAAATTGCAGCCCTCTAGCCTCGGTAGTTTTTATTTTATTTAAAGTTAAATTTATCTATGATCGTCCGTCTGGAAACTCTATAGGGCAGGCCACCACCAAGGCGTGGCTGTTGATCATCCACCCTCTAATCATCAAACATACCAAATTGCAGCCCTCTAGCCTCAGTAGTTTTTTTTTTATTTTATTTAAAGTTAAATTTATCTATGATCGTCCGTCTGGAAACGCTATAGGGCAGGCCACCACCAAGGCGTGGCTGAAATTTGCATGAGCCGCGGCTCATACATCATTATACGCTGTACAGAAAATTTTTTATGTTACTGATAGTCGTCTAGTGACGACATTCAAGGTTGACATTACTAGCTGAAGCATTTTCAGTTTTTAGTTTATTTCTCACAGGTTTCTCATTGCAGCCTCATTTAGTCAGTTGTTGACAGCATTTTCTCTACAGGTGCGAGAAAAGCCCAGAGGACTTAATGAGCCTCGCTACGCTTGATCTATTCCTAGTCATTCAAGCACACTTGTATTAGGTGGCCACATGTTATAGTTGTACTGCAGAAGTATATCATCCTACCATCCACGAACAAAGTCAAACTCATGATACGCTATGTCTCATATATATATATATATATATATATATATATATATATATATATATATATATATATATATATATATATATATATATATATATATATATATATATAATCATTACATCTGTCTACAGTATGACAAGACAAAGTGACAAAATCAGAACATTACAAATTTCTTCCAACGATGAAATTGTGGAAAATACAAGTCGGGTGAACGAGCACATTGGTAACGAAATACATTTCAGTTTTTCTCACCTCTGACACTTCCACGTTTTGATTTGCCCAGTCCTTATCGATGAAGAAGATCCTTAACTAGATGCAGGTGCTGACAGAGAGAGAGAGAGAGAGAGAGAGAGAGAGAGAGAGAGAGAGAGAGAGAGAGAGAGAGAGAGAGAGAGCGCCGAGCTCTGCTCGTGTCGGTATGGAAGTGCTTGTTGAAATTGGCACATCATGATACTCAGTGCCCTGCCCACTGCTGTTATGCATGAAGGCTGAGTCAATCAATCAGGGAAGGTTTTTGCTTGGAGACGGATATGCCACGTATTCCTTCAATTTCCCCAGCTTTCACGTCGCCTGCATTAAACTTACCTTTTCCCCAGTTCCCAGAGTAAGCTTGAGTGTACCCTCATGGTAGCATAAGCTAAAGAGCGCCCTTACTCATTTTTTTCCAGGGCCAGTTGAGGAGAAAACTTAGTCACATCAAGTCAAGAAAACCAGACTGTTCCCCAGAGTCATCTTCAGTGGGGAATCATGCCAACATCACCTACAGAATACCCCTTTTTTTTCAGGGTCAGTTTAGGGTAAAACGCTTGGTTACACCAAGTCAGGAAAAGCAAGGGTCCCCCTTCTTGACCAGACTGTTCCCACAGAGTAATCTTCAATGGGGAATCATGCCTACATCACCTACAGAATACCTTTTTTTTTTTTATTTTTTCAGGGTCAGTCAAGGGTTTTAAAACACTTGGTTACACCAAGTCAAGAAAACCCAAGGCTGATATCACCTACAGAATACCTTTTTTTTTTTTCAGGGTCAATTAAGGGTAAAACGCTTGGTTACACCAAGTCGGGAACACCAAGGGTCCCCCTTCTTGACCAGACTGTTCCCCAGAGTAATCTTCAATGGACAGTCTACTAGCATAACCTACAGAACTTTATTTTTAAACTTTTCAGGGTCAGTTAAGGGGTAAACGCCTGGTTACACCAAGTCAAGAAAACCGATGGAAGCCCTTCTTGACTAGACAGTTGCCCTGAGTAATCTTCAAAGGGGGATTATGCCAGCCACCTACAGAATATCTTTTTTTAAATTTTTTTCAGGGTCAGTTGAGGGGAAAAGGCTTGGTTACACCAAGCCAGGATAACCAAAGGAAGCCCTTCTTGACCTGACAGTACCCCAGAGTAATCTTCAGTGGGCAATCGTGACAACACCACCTAAAGAATAATTTTTTTCATTTTTTTCAGGGTCAGCTGAGGAGTGAACGTTTGGTCACTTGAAGTCAGGCTTCTTGACCAGTTAGCAAGGTAAGGAACAATATTACAAAATTATATATTACCTTCAAGCAGGTAAGTCTTTGACTCAGTCCCCTTGTCTTGAGATCCTGAAGGCATGGGAAGCCAGTATAGGTTATGCAGTATGAAAATTTGCATTCACTGTAGATAAGCCACTCAAATCACAGGGTGAAGACTACAATGAACATACCTGTTACCTCTAACGCAAATGATTATGTAGTCGAATGTTTTAGGTTTTGAAGCATCTTTTACAATAAAGTATATGTATATATATATATATATATATATATATATATATATATATATATATATATATATATGTGTGTGTGTGTGTGCATACATACATATATGAATATTAAAAGGCCCTTAACATTGCGACCATATATTTCGGACACTTCTTCTTCTGTGTCCCTTCCTGTTTACTGTAAAATATGGACAAATGTATGACAAAGTATATATATATACATATATATATATATGTATATATATATACATATATATATATATATACATATATATATATACATATAAGCTGAATGTGTGCATGTATGTAGGTAGATTTAGAGTACGTAATTTGGTGTGTATTCATGGTGTATAAATACTTAGCCTTATGAAGTCTAAGAATTTCTACTCCACACGTAATTCTGTCCGCTAAGGACTGGAAGAAATTTCAATAGCTTTGTTGTACGAAAGCGTAAAAAATCACCTGTTTTATAGACACAAACGTAAGCGTTTATAGAATGGGAAAAAGAGACGATACAATTCTCTCTTATAACGTTAGTGTATTTTACGTCAACAGTGAAAATAAATCTCTGTCAAATTGGAGCAAAGAAAGAATCTTTCTGAAGACTGACGTATTCATCCTTGAAAGGCCTTCTGCAAATGATGATAATATGACTAGGAATATCTAATAGTATTCAGTTCTTTTTTACTTTATTTCCCTGAATGAGAAGGACATTAATAGCCATTCATATCAAGGCTATACATTCGTGAGGTTTTGATGTGACGTAAGCAGCGTTCAAGTTCCCTTGGTACGAAGGCATCTGAGCAGTTGTAGTATCTCTCTCTCTCTCTCTCTCTCTCTCTCTCTCTCTCTCTCTCTCTCTCTCTCTCTCTGCACTTTGCTGATTAAATAGAAACAATGCTGAGGATTTCAAAGTCTGTTTCAAATCCATAAGATTTTAACACTAGAAAGTCGCCTGTAGTAATACCAGTTTTTATTTTGAGACTGTATTTAATATCCTTACTCTTATTACCATTTTAGTTTTCTGTAAAAGAAAACTGTTGTGCCGGCTTTGCCTGTCCGTCCGCACTTTTTTCCTGTCTGCACTTTTTCTGTCCGCCCTCACATCTTAAAAATTACTGAGGCTAGAGGGCTGCAAATTGGTATGTTGATCATCCACCCTCCAATCATCAAACATACCAAATTGCAGCCCTCTAGCCTCAGTAGTTTTTATTTTATTTAAGGTAAAGTTGGCCATAATCGTGCTTCTGGCAACCATATAGAATAGGCCACCACCGGGCCGTGGTTAAAGCTTCATGGGCCGCGACTCATACAGCATTATACCGAGACCACCGAAAGATAGATCTATTTTCGGTGGCCTTGATTATTCGCTGTACAGAAAACTCGATTATATTAAAACTTAGTGAATCATGATTTCCGCAACAGAGTATAACATAAAATTGGGGAACTCTTTTAAAACACTCCGCCACAACTTGTAGCAACGCCAGTTTTTATTCTGAACATGTATTAAAAGTTTTTACTATTATTACCATAGTGATGATAATAACTAAATTGCTAATACCGTTTTAGAACCTAACAGAGCAAGTGAATAACTTCTGCCTAACAGAGCATGACATAAACTTGGATGCGTCAAGATGAATAAAGTTATACAAAAGAAAAATACACGATAATACATCTCGTGTATGAAAGTACATACACAGAACGACCAAAAAGCATAATCTACAGGGGGGGGGGAACTGGGCAAAATGACCCCCACCCCTCTTTCACCAGACCGCAGTGCCTGACGTTTGACTAAGGACGTTTGACTAAGAAAAATGTAAGATAATCCTTCAACTTCTTGTATGAAAGTACATAAATATGACGAATGAAAAAAGCATATTCTAAAGGAAGGCTTGGGGGCGGGGGGGCCAGGAGAAAATGGCAAAATGACCCCCATCTTTAACTGAAAAATGTCTGGCCTTCTCATGACCGCAGTGTCCGGCGTTCTCTCAGATCAGCCGTCTTGGCTGACGACCGCAATGCACATTGTAGTAAGATACGTGTGGCTAATTCGGATTAGAAGAGAGAGAGAGAGAGAGAGAGAGAGAGAGAGAGAGAGAGAGAGAGAGAGAGAACTTCTCACTCACTCACCCTTAGTTTTCTTCAGCTGAGGGCGAATGAGGAGATGAGTGAGATTATAGGAAAGAGTTTTTTTCGGGTTGGGTCGGAGGATGGGAGGTGTTGGCCGTTTCATACGGGAGGGTGGGTCCTCTACAATGCCATGATATAACTGTAATGACTAAGATAACTTTATCTTAACCTTGGCGAATGTTTGCTCATTTTTGTCCAGATTATTATTATTATTATTATTATTATTATTATTATTATTATTATTATTATTATTATTATTCAGAAGATGAACCCTATTCATATGGAACAAGCCTACCACTGGGGCCACTGATTTGAAATTCAAGCTTCCAAAGAATATGATCTTCATTAGAAAGGAGTAACAGAAGGCAAAGGGAAATAAAGAAAGAAGAAATCGCTTATTAAAAAGGATAAAATGAATTAACAATACATTAAATTTATTAAAAGATGTAAATAAAAAAAATAAATTGATAACATAAGAAGCTACTTTGCTGAATCTAGCAGAGTTCTCTCGTCTTAAATATTTCTTAGGGAAGAAGAGAATGATAAATTATATAAATGAAATGATAAAATAATTATTTATATACTTATTTTTGTCAATGTCACTGATCCATAGCAAGTTAATCTCTCAGGCTCTTCCGTAAAACTGCACCAAAACTCATTATTCATCACTTTATTGAACCTACTAGTGTCCTCATGTCCTGCACGTCTGTTAGGGAGGAAGGAAATTGTGAAATATTTAAATGAAATACAGCTTATTTATTTATTTACTTATTTTTGTCAATGTCGTTGATCCAAATTCAATTCATCTTCCAGTCTCTTACAATAAAATCCCATAAAGGCTCAATATATATCACTGACAAGCAAATATCAAATCAATCATGCATGTACAAAGCCATATTTCGAATCGGTTATACATATACAACGCCATGTTAGAGTATCATAAAAGTTTTCGCTAAATCATGTCATTCGAAACCAGTATTCATCCGTAACCAGTAGGGGGTAACATTACCACTTCTACCGATGTATACAGATATTTTATAGATTTTGACAGTGAAGAGAAATATAGTTAAATGGTTTAAAAGGTTTAAGAGCAGCATCAACGACCAGCGTCCTAGAGGCTGTATATATATATATATATATATATATATATATATATATATATATATATATATATATATATATATATATATATATATATGTGAAATATTTTCTGTTAAACCAGAATTCCATCAAATATAAGGAGGCCATGGAAACGCCTTAATGTGGAAAATAAAGGCTATATTTCAGAGACCAAACTGCCTGAGGAGAGAGGCAGTTTGGTCTCCGAAATATAGCCTTTATTTTCCACACATTTTAACGATTCTATGGCTCCTTTATAT
Organism: Macrobrachium rosenbergii; assembly: GCF_040412425.1. Classification (NCBI taxonomy): domain Eukaryota; kingdom Metazoa; phylum Arthropoda; class Malacostraca; order Decapoda; family Palaemonidae; genus Macrobrachium; species Macrobrachium rosenbergii. The sequence continues at coordinate 28,750,175 of NC_089764.1, read as the reverse complement.
TGTATATATATATATATATATATATATATATATATATATATATATATATATATATATATATATATATATATATATATATATATATATATATACATATATACTTATATATATAGTATATACATATATGTATTTATAAGAACTCTTCTTAACAAACTAAGAAATGACAGACACACTCAATCCTGAATCCCATCTGGTCCCGCAGCTTGATATCCTCATTTGAGGAACGTCTATAAATAAAAGTATTGTTTTGGCTACAGCTATTTTTGCCAAAACAAATGCTTAGACAATGACAGGCATTGTGAACCCCGAGCTATCCAAATAAAAAAAAAAAAGACTGAGGGGCCACATTGTAACACTTACTACTTACTGCCTTTGTGAATCGGTTCTTCTTTTCGTACTTCTATATGTTCTAGGTAAATGAAGACCAAGTTTGTTGATGTGTTAGGTGGAGAACTGTGAACATTGATCTTCCATTGCAAATGGAAGAAGTATAAAATGCGCCGAAGTTTCTTCGGCGCAATCGAGTTTTCTGTACAGTCGCTAGAGCGTATAATCAAGGCCACCGAAAATAGATCTATATTTCAGTGGTCTCGGTATAACGCTGTATGAGCCGCGGCCCAGAACCACGATTATGTCTAACTTTAACCTTAAATAAAATAAAAACTACTAGAAGCTAGATGGCTGCGATTTTGTATGTTAGATGATTGGAGGGTGGATGATCAACATACCAACTTGCAGCCCTCTAGCCTCAGTAACTTTTGAGATCCGAGGGCGGACAGAGAAAAGTGCGGACAGAAAAAAGTGCGGACAGACAGACAAAGCCGGCACAATAGTTTTCTTTCACAGTAAACTAAAAAGGATAGAGGATAGAATTCTCTCACTAGATCAATTTTTCCTGAATGTCCAGCAGATTTTATAACTTGAATGTAAATTCTATTAATTTACTTACATTTCTATTTATTAATTCATTTGGTAATTTGTTTTTTTTCTTTTCTAAGCGAGAGATCTCTTCTTTCTGTATTTCCCTTTACCTCCTCTTACTTCTTCCTAATGAACACCATAATATGCTTTCGAAGCTTGAATTTCAAGTAAATGGCCCCTGTGTGGTGGGCTTGTTCCATTTGAGTAGGGTGTAGTTAGGAGAAATTTACTTCTGTTCCGCACATAATTGTGTTAATTACTCCCATATATATGTATATATATACAAATATATATATAAATATATATATACATATATATATGTATAAATATACACGTATACCTGTATATATATACTGTATGTGTGTATATATATACTTATATATATTATAGAAGTAATATATATATATATATATATATATATATATATATATATATATATATATATATATATATATGTATGTATGTGTGCACGTGTGTGTGTGTCTGAAGTACTGTGTGTTACAGGGTTAATTTCACGAAAAATGTGACTGTAACGTCTGTCTGTCATCATCTGTCCAATGCAGAAGGAGCGGGGGAGTAAAGAAAGGAGTGGGGGAGTGAAGAAAGGAGCGGGGGAGTGAAGAAAGGAGCGGGGGAGTGAAGAAAGGAGTGGGGGAGTGAAGAAAGGAGCGGGGGAGTGAAGAAAGGAGCGGGGAGTGAAGAAAGGAGCGGGGGAGTGAAGAAAGGAGTGGGAGTGAACGCAAAAGAAAGAATCACACAAACCACGTGTCTTCTTATCCGCTCAATATAGACCTCCCCCTCCCTCCCCATCCCCTTCAAACTCACCCCCTTCCCCACCATACTCACTCCTTCCTCCCTCCCTCCTCCTCCTCCCTCCCTCCCTCCCTCCCTCCCTCTCTCCACCGTTTCTCCACCACCAAAGGCGACGAAGCCTTGGCCAGAGGAGAGAACTTCGGTCTTCATTTTCCAGGTTTTTTATTTGACAGTTTCTTTGATTTTCTCTGTTTTTTATTTTCCACTTTGACTGTATTCGTAAGTAAGCCTGACTATTACACTCGTTATCTAACGCATTGTTTACGAGGTAAATGTACATACATTCACAATCACACACACACACATATATATATGTATGTGTGTATACATATATATACATACATACATAAATAAATAAATAAATAAATAAATAAATAAATAAATGAATAAATAAATAAACATAATGTAAATATATATATACTGTATATATGTACGTATATACAAATATATGTATGTATATATATACATATATATATTTGTATGTAATAAGTAATCAACGCACAACCACGTGTGAAACAGAAATAAATTTCTGACTCACATCGGCATCGAAATCGAACCCAGGTCTTTCAGTTGAAAGCCATTATTACTGTGACCAGTACAAAGCGCAGGTCGCTGAGAGAGAGAGAGAGAGAGAGAGAGAGAGAGAGAGAGAGAGAGAGAGAGAGAGAGGGCGGGGGGTTAAATAGCAAAATCCGAATCGCGGAAAGAAAAGGCTTCTACGTTAAACTCGCTATAATGAAATGCAAATAAACCTGGGGAGTCGAAGTTGGGTTTACTTAAACCTGCGTACTGGAACTGCAACGAACGATATTATTATTATTATTATTATTATTATTATTATTATTATTATTATTATTATTATTAATACTGCAGTCTATTATGAGACCAGTCTTGGCATCTGTTATTTACACCAACCATTTGATTTAATTTTTTTTTATTTATTGCACTGAATGCGCCTTCTTTGTTTCCTCAAATGATATATTTCATTCGTTGTCCCTTTCTGTAATGGACCTTCGAACGTTTTCAGCAATCCCTGCATATCATTTCCTTGCACTGATTATATATATATATCACATATATATATGTATTATATATATATATATATATATATATATATATATATATATATATATATATATATATATATATATATATATATATATATATATATATATATATATATATATATATATATATCCTGATAAGTGTTGATCCCACTTCATGTACTACGTAAACCTCTCATGACTGAATTAAATTCTCGATTTCCTCGACAAACCCTTCTGTTAAATCTGTTATCTGTTTATAGCTTTACCTCAGCCACGTAAAGAATAAATATACTTTTTCCTTATTGCTCATTTAGTGCACCTCCGCCATCCCTGATACAGGCACTTGTTAACTTGTCAGCTCTGTCATGTAAGTTGGGTTTCATAAAGTAAAGTTACATATAGTGCACACTCGGGGAAAAGATTCATTTTAACCACCGTGTTCACCAGACACGCTAAATCGCAACGCCCGTTTTGTTTATCTAGTAGAAACTGTTGAAAATATGAATGAATTCTCTGTCTCAAAGGAAAGCCTTATTGGGGGAGACGTTTCCTTACCTGTTAATATATATCCACTTGATTATTTCAAAGGAAATAAAATAACCCGATAAAGAAAAAAGTTTACGAACAAACTACAACGTGATTTTTTAAGATTATAAGACGTTGTATCAGAGGAAAATTACTTAACGTAATATCATCATACATTTGCGTTTGGCTCTTGAGACTGACATAGAAAATGACTCTCTAAATTGTTTCGGGCACTCGAAGTTCATCCTTGGCTCAGCAGCTAGGGGATGAATATGGCAGCGACTGTATTTTGTGAGTATTCTGTGGCCGACCCTCAGGAGAAAAATAGCCTACTGGTGACAGAATTAAATCGTTAGACTTCTGTAGTGGACAGTTCGATTCCTTATTCAAGTGTTAGATGCAGGTTTATCAAGTTCAGTCTCTTTGCAAAATCTTATTTATTTATTTATTTATTTATTTATTTATTTATTTATTTATTTATTTATTTATTTATTTATTGCTTCTTTTCTTAATCTAGAATCGAATTTATATTCTGAGGTCAGTGATTTATAACCGACTCATTAAGGAGTGATCTGGCCAGAATTTTACCGAGGAGTCTAGACTAAACTAAGATATTCTGGGGAAAGAGAGAGAGA
>NC_089764.1:28733735-28741235 GCF_040412425.1 Macrobrachium rosenbergii | reverse complement strand
GAATTACGTAAATTATGTGAAGACCATTTCGTGTTCAGTGGCAAAAACTACTGACGATTCTTTACAAACTAAACCAAGAAGCGTCCCAGTACCCACTCTGCTTTTAACTCCTGTTTTCTAGCGAACTACTCAAAGGCATTTCAAAACAACACTACACCTTCTTTGCTTAGAGAGTCTAAAGAAATAAAGCAATCTCAAAAAAGCACGTACTCCACGGCCTAGGCAAGGTGGCGGCTACGTAAGGATTTTGTTCCATTCATTTTTACTCGTGTCCGAGGCAAGAGGAGTTGTAGATAAGGAAGACTATAAAACCAGTTCTTCCATTGGTAGCTCAAGACTTCGTCTTTTCTCGTCATTCTTCCTCCTTAGATAGAGATCGCTAAGGACGCAGTTTGCAAGATGGGTTTGAAGACCAAGTTACACGCTGCAGATGACGTATCTTTGACCAATCAATCAATGTTTCGTCTGGTTGTGTCTTTATCTATTTTTGCAGCTCTCTCTCTCTCTCTCTCTCTCTCTCTCTCTCTCTCTCTCTCTCTCTCTATCTCTATATATATATATATATATATATATATATATATATATATATATATATTATACAGTACACACACATATATATATATATATATATATATATATATATATATATATATATATATATTATATGTATTACAGTATACAAATATATATTTAGTTTAGATTTATATATATATATATATATATATATATATATATATATATATATATATATATATATATATATATATATATATATATATATTGATAAGTATAATATATATGCATATATATAAATACATACATATAAATATATATATAATGGGTGTGTGTGTGTGTCTGTGTATGTATGTGTGTATGTATGTATATGTATGTCTCATGACAGTCTTGCCTGCTTACCCATAAACTGGAAATTCCCGGACGTCAGTTCGACGTCAAAGGGCGCCCCCTCACAAGGGAGCACGAATCTAAAAAAAAAAAAAAAAAAAAAAAAATTGCCCTTGACAAAATTTTCGTTGCGACCTCCATCAACCCATCTGAGTCGCCCCCGCCCTTTTCCCCTAGACGAAGTCTCTACGTCAAGACGTTTATGACGTCTACGGTCGTCTGAATGAACGAACGGTTTTCAGTGACGTTCAGCCCCAGTTTCCACGTAACGGACCTACCTAGCTAACGGTCGCAGGGGAAGGATTCTTCTGACGAAAGCTGGAAGAAGATGAAAGGAACTATTGCTTGTCAAGACATTGTCCAATATCTCAGAGGAGATGAACAACATTCGGTATGGCAAATCGACTGTCTGTAGATTATATTTACATATTATTCACAGAAAATATCACGGGAAATAATCCTGAGTACACGGGATTTAACAAACAAGTGCAATAATATTTAACATGTTTACTTGGCTGAGGATATTTGCCATGTATGTAACTACTGTTGGAGTAGCTATTGTAATACACACACATTTATATATATATATATATATATATATATATATATATATATATATATATATATATATATATATATATATATATATATATATATAGAGAGAGAGAGAGAGAGAGAGAGAGAGAGAGAGAGAGAGAGAGAGAGAGAGAGAGAGAGGGTTTGCTTACGTAAGGGCAATCCATAAAATATATATGAGAGAAACTCTGCCGTTCTCTCCAACGTCGACAAGAAGAGTGATTAACATTTTCTTTTTTAATTAATTGACAGTCCAATGAAATTCTCTCTCTCTCTCTCTCTCTCTCTGTTGCACAGAGTTTTCCGTTGTAAGGAAACTTTGAATTAATTAAGGGTGCAATGAAACTTTCTCTCTCTCTCTCTCTCTCTCTCTCTCTCTCTCTCTCTCTCTCTCTCTCTCTCTCTCTCTCCGAGAGCACAATTAGATAAGTATTTTTCTAATAAAAGAGTTGAAATGTCTTTTAATTCCTCTACCACTAATGAACAAGCTATTCACTCTATTGCATAGCAGGGGCACCAAATCATTATGCTTAATGAACATGCAATAATACCCTGGGATGAGAGAGAGAGAGAGAGAGAGAGAGAGAGAGAGAGAGAGAGAGAGAGAGAGGATATTTATCTAAAATGGAATTGAATCTGATAGTCCTGATCCTTGCAATGTGCCTGAATATAAAGGAACCATCTGTCGTTGGACAGAGTAACGGTGAGCACGTTCCTCTGGAATCTCATCAAGCTGAGACCAGGTTTTTGTATGATCTCATCAAGTCAATGTAAGGCTTCTTGCTTGATCTCATTAAGGTGAGGCCAGGTTTCTATATGATCTTATGAAACTGAGCCAGGCATCTACATCATCTCCTCAAGTTGGGGTTAGGTTTCTACATCATCTCATCAAGCTGAGGCCAGGTTTCTATATAATCTCATCAAGCTGAAGATCGTGTGTCCACACAATCTCATCAAGCTGGGAGTAGATTTATACATGACCTCATCAGGCTGAGACAAGGTTTCTATATGATCTCATCAAGCTGAAATCAGTCAGGTATCTATGTGATCTCATCAAGCTGAGACCATGTTTTGTATGATCTCATCAAGCTGAGGCTAGATTTCTATATGATCTCACCAATCTGAAATCAGGTTTCTACCTGATCTCATTAAGCTGAGGCCAAGTTTTTGTATCATCTCATCAAGCTGAAGCTAGATTTCTATATGATCTCATCAAGCTGAAATCAGGTTACTATGTGATCTCATTAAGCTGGGGGCCAAGTTTCTTTCTAATATCGTCAAGCTGAGGATTGGGTTGCTATAAGGTCTCACCAAGCTGAGAACGGGTTTCTATGTGATTTTCGAAATGATCGAAGACTCAACTACTTACCAAGTTTGCAAAATTTTTCTCGTTTTTCAGTCAAGGTCGACCATTCGCTTGAATAAGGGGGGGGGAGGGAATGTTTAAATTCATCCAAGAACGAAAGAAATGTGCAGAAAACCAGGCGCGAAATAAGCAAGAAAAACGATCACAGAGAAAAGTTTGTTGCCCAAGCAACGGCTGTTTGCGTACGAACTTTACGAGCCAGACGCCCACGGAGAGACTTATTCTCAAATAACTCACTCCAGAATTGATAACTGTGTGTTTTTTTTTTTTTTTGGACGGTATCTCACATGAGAACAATTACACACTAAGCAGAAAAAAGGCTGAGGTGAAAGGAAATTTATCAAAGTGTATGAGATTTTAATAACCACAATGCCCTCTTAGCTTCTCGAGTTCTTCACACTTCGGAAACACTTGTCACTACCAAGTCTGCAGCCGAATGAAGGAAAGAGTGAATATGTTCTGACGCCAAACCAAGATTCAAAGTCGCATCTAGGGTATCGGAACATCAGCTTATCTTCATTTCTTTCTTCATTTGGATATAGGCTTAGTAGTGACGAGTTTTTCCAAAGTGGGAAGAAATCGAGAAGTTGAGGTACTGTAGTTTTTACAATTACATGCAATTTGATAAATTTCCCAATGTCTAGCCTTCTTCTGCTTAGCGTGTAATTGTTCTCGTGTGGGATTCCATCTAAAAAAACAGCGATTGGGTATCGTGCGTTGTTATGACTGTCAATTCTGGAGTAAGTTATTCGAGAAGTCTCTCCCAGGGCTTCTGAATCGTAAAGTTCGCATGCAAAAACAGCCGTTGCTTGGGCAACTAACTTTTCCCTGTAATCGTTTTTCTTGCTTGAGGGGACCGACTTATTTTGCGTCTGGTTTTCTGCAGATTTCTTTCGTTTTCGGATGGATTGGAACATCCCCAGCCTCCCCCCAGCCTCCCCAAAACCCCGTCACTCAAGAGAATGGTCGCCATTGACGGAAAGACGACATAAATTAGATAAATAGTGAAATCTTCGATCATTTCGGACATCATATAGAAACCTGGCACCAGTTTGGTGAGAGCATGTAGAAACCTGACACCAGTTTGATGAGAGCATATAGAAACCTGGGCTCAGTTTGATGAGAGCATATATAAACCTGGCCCCAGTTTGATGGGAGCATATAGAATCCTGGACCCAGTTTGATGAGAGCATGTAAAAACCTGGACCCAGTTTCGATGAGAGCATATATAAACCTGGACCCAGTTTGATATAGAAACCTGGCTCCAGAAACCTGCAGAAACCTGGACACAGTTTGATGAGAGCATATAGGAACCTGGCTCCAGTCTGATACGACCATGCAGAAACCTGGACACAGTTTGATGAGAGCATATAGAAACCTGGCTCCAGTCTGATACGACCATGCAGAAACCTGGACACAGTTTGATGAGAGCATATAGGAACCTGGACCCAGTTTGATACGACCATGTAGAAACCTGGACCCAGTTTGATACGACCATGTAGAAACCTGGACCCAGTTTGAAGAGGGCATGTAAAAACCTGACCCCAGTTTGATGGTCATTAAAATTATGTACGTACCTGGTGAAAAGTGACAAGTAGATTCTAAATATCTACCAAATTGGTTTTCACCATTATATTTCAAGTCCTTATATACTGATATTCACTTTAAGAAATTCATCATAGCAACTGATGTTGAATACTGCACAATCAGTCTTCAATACTGTGCTTGTTGAGTAATTCATGACTCCATATTCTTGGTTTCATGAGCTAACGTATTAATTTTAAAGGTGAAACTCTCCTCAGAATTGACACCTGCTTACTTGTCGTTCAATTACCCATAATTCCTTCTTTCGAGAACGTCTCTTTAAGCTGTCCCTTAAAATAGCTTTCATAGAGAGCTGCTGTTGCGTAATAGGTCAATTAACTGTGTAAATGAGAAACTGAGGCGTATGAAAAATATAAATAACTTAGAATGTCAGTTATGTAAATATCGTAATGCTCTTTACTTTCTCCGTTTCAACCTAACTTTAAAAAAATAACAGCATATTAATTTAACCTCTATGGCTCTTACAAAGCATTCGCAAAAATGCAGATTGATTTCTAATTTAGGATACATTATTTAATCTGACTTTTAAAAAAATGCAGTTTTCAAAATAGAGTAACAACTCTACTTTTGTACTGTGGTTTGAACAACATACTTTGAAACATTCGGTGTTTACATCGAAGCCTTCCAGCGCGGGGTCTCTGTCCGAATTCCAGTTTTTTGGACAGTGTTCAAAAACAGTGTTTAAGGAGGAGAACGTTCTCTACCTTGTGTGTGTCATTTTGACTTTTTGGCTACACTGCAACTATTGTAGCTTAGGGTACCTCCATTCTTACGAAGGACTGAAAGGATCACACGGGTAAAACGTTTCATGATACCTTTTCTGTGACTAAGAATGCAGCTGGGTTACCTGAATTTTAAGCAAGGAACCACAAGGCAGGCCACGTTATTTATTCTGCATATTTCCAAGGAATTTTACAATTCTTTTATAAAACCTAGTGATCACAGAATTAGCCACGAGATGGGGTCTAATGAGAGAGAGAGAGAGAGAGAGAGAGAGAGAGAGAGAGAGAGAGAGAGAGAGAGAGAGAGCATTCCTAGAACTACGGAATAGTGTTATTGGATGCAGAGGTGATTATTAAGCAATACATTATTTCCCGTGCCGTTTGAATTTACACGTCCAATCTTGCAAAACAATATCCATTATAGTAATGAAGTTAATTCTGTTATATTTTCCTGTATAATTATCAACAAAGCCAAAAGTGCTTTTGGGAAAAGATATTAAATGACATAATGTAGAACAACAACACCCTGTCTCTAATTGTTATTAAAACCTAATAACACCAGACATTATCATCATGAAAAATAATTCCTGATAAATGATTTAAGTTGATGGAAAGGGAGAGACGAAATAGATATATATTATAGATGCGAATATATATATATATATATATATATATATATATATATATATATATATATATATATATATATATACACATATATATATATGTGTGTGTGTTATATATATGTGTATGTGTGTGTGTATAATGTGTGTGTGCGCACGCACGCGCGCTGGCTTCTTGACAATATTCAACCTTACAAAGCTGAGCATTTATTTCATCACATATGTCCCTTTAACCTAAAACACGAGCTCACACACAAACTATAGCACTGAGTCACATACATAACGCACATACGCATGCACATTAACAGCCTGCATGCGTATGTTTATTACATTATGACGTCTTCCAAGCCGAGGACACTATGGTAGACTACTTTAGAGATTACTTTAGGAATTACTTTAGAGATTACTTCAGAGATTACTTTAGAGATTCCTTTGCCTTCACATTTCCCCGATTCCTAAGCTATGAGTCAGGTAGTATGGGGCTGTTATGATGGAGAAGTTGGGGGATTACCAGGAGAGAGAGGTGGGAGAGGGGAAGGGGAGAGGGAGGGGGTGTCTCTCCACCATCATGCGACATAAATGGGAGTGGGAGTTTGTGTGTAGTAGGAGTGGGAGTCAGGGTAAGAGGATGAAGGAGGAAGGATATAGGTGGGGGTAAAATATGGAGAAGGAAAACTTATACGCATACATACACACATTCACATACACACTACATTCACATACACAATTAAACACTACATGCACTTACACAATCAGGCACCACATTGCACACGAACACATATACACACGCACACACATCACATGCACATACACACTCAATCATCACATGCGTATACACAAACAGACGCCACATACACACACATACACACAAACAGACACCACATGCACACACACATGCACACAAACAGACACCTCATACACACACACGAACACTAACACACGATATGCACACATACCACATGCATCGCATACACACACATGCCCACACTTGCAAAACACACGCACACACACACTCACATACACACATACACACACACATGCACACCACATGTACCGCATACACACACGCCCACACTTGAACAAAACACACAAACACAAACACACACACATACACACAAGCAAGGAATCACAGTGAGTCATAAGTTCTTCACGCCGCATCATTAAAGCCTGTTTTAAGTGTTTGTGCCTTGAGCACAAACATAAGGAAAATTGGCTCCGCCGAGTTAACGGAACCTGAAAGAAAAAAAGTCTAGAAGGAAAATTATAGTCAGGACAATGCAGGAGTTCTAGACGGGGGTGGGGGGGGAGAGAGGGAATCCTTCGAAAGTAGGATTCCTCCCCAGCCCCTTTAAGAGTAGGATTCCGGTGAAGAAAAGGAACACTCTTACATTTTATCTCTCCTAGACCCTCTGACTCCGTTGAAGGCTAAGTTTGTTATGAGTCACGGGTAATGCTTGACTGGCAGGGAGGATACATTCTCTCTCTCTCTCTCTCTCTCTCTCTCTCTCTCAGATATATATATATATATATATATATATATATATATATATATGTATATATATATATATATATATATATATATATATATATATATATATATATATATATATATATATATCTCTCTCACACATATATATATAAATATATATTATATATATATATATATATATATATATATATATATATATATATATATATATATATA
>NC_089764.1:28723735-28726235 GCF_040412425.1 Macrobrachium rosenbergii | reverse complement strand
AATAACTGTAATAATATTAATATTAATTTTGGAAATTTAGACAGAATATAATTTGATTTATATCGACGTTCGGATGTAAGGATTTGCAGTTGAATGTTTCGTTCAAGAGAATTGAATCAACTTATTTGTATTAACCACGAACACGAATTATATATACAGTATATATATATACATATACATATATATATGTATGTATATATATTATTTATATATACACACAAACACACACACGTATACATATATATATATATATATATATAAATATATATATATACATATATACATATATATATATATATATATATATATATATATATATATATATATATATATATATATATATATATATATATATATATATATATATATATAGAGAGAGAGAGAGAGAGAGAGAGAGAGAGAGAGAGAGAGAGAGAGAGAGAGAATTAAATCCTATAATATAAAAATGAAAACATTACTGAATAATTATAAATAACATTCTTGATTTCACAAAGACGTACGACGTCGTCTAAAAATTATCTCTCTCTCTCTCTCTCTCTCTCTCTCTCTCTCACTATTTGCATGACGGTCCTTCTCTGTAATCGGAATCATGAATCTCTGTAACAATCGTTATCAACCTCGTTTTTCAAGCATGTAAGCCTGTACGTGTGTGTCTGTCTGTCACGTAGTATGTCTGCCTGTCGGTCTGTTTCTCACATGACAGACAGACAGAGAGACTAGACGTCCCTACCGGTATTAGCATAATCGGAAGAGGAGGTTTAAAACAATAATTATTATCTTCTCGGGGACGAATTGGGTGTACTGCTTTTTTTTTTTTTTTTAGCATTCCTTACTTTCCTATCGTCCTTTTTTTCACCTCCACGTTCTTTTATCACGTTCTTGGTTCTTCTTCTTCTTCTTCTTCTTCTTCTTCTTCTTCCACGTCCTTTTATCAAGTTGTTGCTTCTTTTTCTTCTTCTTCTTCCACGTTCTATTACCACGTTCTTCTCCTTATTCTTATTTTTTTCCACGTTCTTTCTTCTCCCTCTTGCTATTTTTATTCCACATTCGTTTGTCACATTCTTCTTCTTCTTCTTCTTCTTCTTCTTCTTCTTCTTCTTCTTCTTCTTCTTCAATTTTCGCTTTCTTTCCTCTTCTTTTTCCCCGGTCTTTTGTCACTTTCTTCGCCTCCTCCTTTTGTCACGTTCTTTGATAACGTTCTCCTTCTCCTTCTTCTTCTTCTTCTTCTTCTTCTTCTTCTTCTTCTTCTTCTTCTTCTTCTTTATCACATTCTTCTACTTATTCTTCTTCCACGCTCCTTATCACATACTTATACTTATTCTTTTTCAACGTTCTCTTCCCACACTTGTCTTCTCCTTACCCATCTTTTTATTCCATATTATTCTATCGCATTCTTCTCCTTACCTTTCTTCTCTTTCCACGTTCTTTATCGCATTCTTCTCCTTCTTGTTTTTCCACGTTCTTTTATCACATTCTTTCCTCTATTTCTTTCGTCACGTCCTTTTCACGTTCGTCTTTCTATTCTTTTTTCCATATTCTTCATCACATTCTCATTATTCTTCTCCTCCTCATTCTTCTTCTCCTCCATAGAGTAGAGACGGTCGCCGCCTACAATGGCCGAAGCAGCATGATTTGGGTTCAGCGGCCCCCATTCTTGACGTCACAATCCCTTTGGGGAGGGGGAGAAGGGGGAGGGAGAGGGGAAGGGAGGGATAGTGGGAGGAAGGGAAGAAGGCGTGGAGGAAAGATTAGACAGGAGGAGGAGGAAGAGGAGGAGGAGGAGGAGGAGGAGGAGGAGCAGGGAAAGGGGGTTAGACAGTCTAGCTGTAAAGGTCTTCGCTCTCATTTTTTTTCTTCTTCTTCTTCTTCTTCTTCTTCTTCTTCTTCTTCGTCTTCTTCTTCTTCAAAGCTTCCCACAGCATCCTTTTTCCAACCTTTTCTTTCCCCCCCCTCATTATTTCATTCTCCTCTGCTTCTCGTCTCTTCTTTTCTTTTCCCCATATCCGCTTTTCGTTTGTTTTTCAATTTTCGTATGTTTTTAAGAAGCCAGGAAAAAAAATAAAAACCTTTGACGAGTTGATTGATCTTATAACGCAGACCCCCTCCTGGCTTTTAAAAAAAGAACAAACGATGTTCTGAGAATTACAGCACCCCTTTTTTATGTTTTATTTTTTTTATTTTTTGTTTTTTTCTGGTACGGGAGAAAATAGCTTCGGCTATAGAAGTGGGGACTTTGGTTCCCATTCCACACCACGTGGTGGCCCATTCGATCGTCGACTCTGATAAGACGGAGAGAGAGAGAGAGAGAGAGAGAGAGAGAGAGAGAGAGAGAGAGAGAGAGAGAGAGAGAGAGTCACCTTAACGTCACAAGGGCAGAAAAAGAATTTACCTTCAGTTAAAGTTCACTGCCCTTAACCTCGTAACGAGAATGAGAGTTATTTTAAAACAGACATTAAAAAAATATACTCAATTTCATTCTGTCCTTATTGTGAAGGATTTT
>NC_089764.1:28693735-28718735 GCF_040412425.1 Macrobrachium rosenbergii | reverse complement strand
CATATATACATACATATATATACACACACACACACACACACACATATATATATATATATATATATATATATATATATATATATATATATATATATATATATATATATATATATATATATATATATATATATATATATATATATATATTTAGATCCAAGCATCATAAAGATTTCATCCCTTGCATCCTTTGATATTGATGCTAAATGTATTTATTCTACTTTTCACTGATATTAACACGTGAAAACTACACATTTCTTTAATATAAAACAAGTACAAAATTTATATTTACTGACATTGCAATGCACAACTAGCTCCCTAACCATTCTATTTTGCTTTTATTTTCCTAATGTGAAATGACATCATCATCTCCCATAAGGCTCCCTCTGCCTAGTCACTGCTGTAGTTCAGTGGCCTCATGGAACACAGGTGCCATCACAAATGAGCTGGACTAACTGGTTTAACAATTGAAATCGATCGAGCCAAGACGATTGTTGACCCTTGCCTAACCAGATCTGTGGTGTCTGATAAAAGCTCAGAGAACCCTTGGTCTGGTAAGCTGTGCCCTTCAGAAGCCTAAGAGACCACTCTTGGCCCAACATGCCTATTGTACTAGCAAAACTCCTGTAGGCCTAATTTGAAGACAGTGGATGGAGATCACTAGATGACCGTCCTGTACTGGCAAAAATCCTGAAGACCCAACTCTGTGACAGTTGCATAGAGACCACACATCAGTGAAGAATACAGAAATTCTGAAGGCCATGTCTGGTTCTTGCCGTATTGCCCCCTGGTCCTTGTGAGTGTTCCTGACACAGTAATTCTGAGTTCCTCTTAATATAATAATCTGTCTGAAGGAGTACTCCTGTCTGTCCCTGCAGTCGTCAGGAAGAACTGTCGTCTGCCGAAGGTGGCATACTCGAAGTCAGATTCCACTGATGCGTCCAGTTTTTGTGTACTCCTTTAAACTGGGCAGACTAATTGTTAGGAGCCAAGATTTGAATGGGCGGTACAACAATTGTGAAGAGATACGCCTCACCAATGTTTTCTTGAAGAAGCTGAATCGAGGAAATAAAGTCTGATAAACAACTAATCCATTTCAGCTCTATTTTAAATCCATCAACCTCCGCTTGTTTTGTAGACACAGCATTGGGGAATGCTAAGTCTGTAGGACTGGTCTAAAAGGCTAGTTCTTGCTCCTGTGAATTTCAAGCAGAATCAAAAAAGTGATTCAAAAGTAATTACAGACCTCTGAATATCATCAGCTTTTAAAACGTGATCTAAAGGTAATCTGAAAGCTCTTGAGATCCTTCCCAGTGTTACTGATGCCAAGAGTTATGAAATTACTTTTTAAATCACCTTTTTGAGATTCTGCATGGTAATTCACAAGCACAATAGGCAAGACTTTTAGACGCGTCTTTTCTACCACTGTTGTGCGATGCAGGTGATTCAGAGAGCCTGAAACGACTGGTTTATAGGAAAGCCTGTGGCCGGGAGTCGTTAGCCTTTTGTTATTTTCTGAATCATTTAGCTCGCTTCGTAGCTAAATCGGAACGCGCACGTAGACGCATAGACACTTACCTGATACGAATGGCACAACAGAGCTGTCGAACCTCTCAGTTCCAGAGGTCCTTTATTCCTCACGCACTTGGGTTTTGGAACAGTCTCCCTGAAGATGTGCAACTGGAACCTCAAAAGTTCAAGCGAAGAGGCAATGCATATTACCCTAAAATAATTCTCCTCGTAGTTTAATAATTTACTTATATTTTTATTTATTAATTTACTTATCCTTTCTAATGACCGACCTCTTTTTTCTGTATTTCTCAATACCTTCTGTTACTTCTTTCAAATGAACACCATAATATTCTTTCGAAGCTTGAATTTGAATTCAGTGGCCCCTGTAGGCTTGTTCCATATGAATAGGGTTCATCTTCAGAATAATAATAATAATAATAATAATAATAATAATAATAATAATAATAATAATAATAATAATAATAATAACCAAGAGGACACTCACTGACAAAATACTTCTCTGTAAAGGCATCACTATTGATTGATCGCTTTATGTTTTCCTAGACAGGACGCGTGTAAAGGCGAACTGTTTAAGCTATGCAGTAAATCAGGAACGAGTCGAAGAACGCCCACAGTCAAAGTTGACTTTTTTTATACATATATTTTTTTCCGAGCGCGACGGACGAAGATCAAAAGGTTACATTACATGACCGTTTGAACACACACATTTCCCGTCTGCCGACTGAACTATTTATAGATGACTTTGATAGCAATATTGATAAAGGCTATAACATCATCATTGTGGGGTTGGTTGTGTTAGGGGAGGGAGAAGGGGGTAGGGAGGTGAGGGGGAAGGGTGGGGGGAGATAGGAACAGAAGTTTCCCACTCGTAAGCAACGCGATTTACAAAAAGGCTTTCATTAAATCTTGCAAACGTAACTTTTCTGAAAAAAGGAAAATAGTGTTTTTTTAAAGTGTTTTTTCTTTTAAAGGTACGACTGCTTCATGCGTGAGTTGTGTTCAAATGGCGGTCCTGACAAACGCTTTACTGTCCAGACAGGCGTCAGTTATGAGAGAATGAATGACAGCATAACCTTATCTATTATATCGACGATATATTGAAAAGAATTGTGAGGTGAGCGAACGTGATGATTTTATTGTCTTCCGAGTCACAGATATGCTGTGGGTCCTCTTTCGAAAATGATCAATTTAGAAGGTGTATGAGTATTGTTTCTCGTTTTTTTAACAAACAGGATCTTGTAAATACTGAGTGCTGCTTCCTATTTTTGTACAGAAACAACACCAAGGAGTATCATTTTGACCTGCTCTGTCTATTGGAAATATTTAGTGTTGCTTCTTCCTACTGAAAAATAGGTCGACGTGAATATTGAGTATTCTATTTTTGTGGAGAAACAACACTGAGGAAATCTTGACCTGCTCTGTCTTTTGGAAATATTTAAGTTTGCTTTCCTTTCTGCTGAAAAATAATATGAATATGGAGTATTGTTTCCTGTTTTAGTAGGGAAACAATACGTAGGAGTTTCATCATGGCTACAACTAAAATATGGAATAGTTTACCTGGTGCATCTGTGGTATCTACTGATCTCCAATATTTAAGCGAGCAAATTCATTCCTGCTCTAATTCTGCTACTGATGTCTCCCGAATTTCAGGTGTATGGGTTTTATTGACTATTCCCTCATATCTATCTATCACCTTTCCTTATAACTTGTCTCTCTGTGGGCTCATTTGCCTTTGGAACGAATTGAATGATTGAATATAGAATTTAGGGAAAAGGCCTAGTTCTGGGACCTATGAGGCCATTCAGCGCTGAAAGGGAAATTGAGAGTAGAAAGGTTTAAAAGGTGTAACAGGGGGAAAACCTCAAAGCAGTTGCACTATGAAACAATTGTTAGGAGCTGGTGGATAGCAAGATGGAAGAAAGAGGATATGAATGGAGGTACAGTAAAAGGAATGAAAGGGGTTGCAGCTAGGAGCCGAAGGGACGCTGCAAAGAACCTTGAGTAATGCCTACATCGCACCGCGTGAGGTGCACTGGCGGCACTAACCCCATATGGGGGTTTTCCTTTGGAGACCCTCTTGAGTTTATCATAGTCTGTTGACTCTGTCCATTATATTTTCAGCTGAAAATTGAAGAAGAAAAGAAAGAAAAAGAGATAATGGTTGTAGATAAGTTTCCTGAATTACGCTGTATTTTCCCAGGTTACCTGATAAAATAAATTTCAGATTAGAAGTCGTAAGAAGGATTAAGATCTTTTTAAGCAACGTGATTATGGAATATGAATTTGAAATAACTCGTAAAAGAATGTCGCTTGAGTATTTTTGTATATACGTTTAGAAATAGATCTTAGATTGCAGTGTAAATTAAGTGAGGGTAATCACGTATCATGAAACAGACAATGTTTATGATCGTTAAACGTTAACTATAAGGAACCTGGACAACTAAATGGCAATTTAAGAGTTTAAGAGTTTCCTGTAATTATGAAGCGATTTTTAGGACGTCAAGATCGTTAAAATGTTGCAGAATTGAAATTCACCAAGATCTGATGAGCCCAATGTATAGGAAAATACTACATTACGGTTCGAAAATAACCGGATACAAGCCTTAGAGTGGATATAGGTAACGGTTTTGAAGTTATCTGACTTGGAGAAATTTCAAATGGATGTTTAAGATTCAGACCTGCAAGAAATACTTAGAAGAGGAGTACCGCGAGGCAGTGTTCTGGGATCTGCATCATTCAGCATATACAATGCTGGACTATCATGAATTATGAAAAAACAGAAATAAAATTTCGTAGATGATACGTAGGTATATATGATCACAGAATTTTGAAGGTGACATGTTGAAAATGAAGACCACAAGGAAGTACGGAAAGACTTGGAAGACGCAGAAATAGAGTCAAGAAGGGAGATTGAAGCACAATGCTCAGTAATTAGGTCAAGATAAAAAAAAGTCTGAAGGCTAATATCTAAGCAGCGATAATAAGTAGCTCATTAATCAAATTAATAAAAGACTGATACAGATGACAGAATATTAACCAATGAACACGTTGAAATGATGAATCAGGCGCAAAGTGTCTGGAAGGACATTAACGCATGTGCAAGCATCTTTCACAAAGAAACATTTAAGAACGAATTCGTTCAAAATGCCCTTTACATATCAACCTGACCCCAATGTTAGACGATCACAACTGCCTTTTCAAAATGGTCTACTAAACGACTGAAGAAGTTACAAGGATCGTCTTATAAATATGGCAGCCAAATTAGCAATGTATACAAATCCCCGTGTGAGAGGGTCACGTTCGTCCTGGACGAAGCCTCCTGATATCGGTTCAGTCACGAATCAGGTACAAAGTACGTCTTGGCCCATATCGTGACATCAGAAGTAAGTTGCTGAAGGAAGCGAGGGGCTCCTTTGGGTTCGCCTCATGGGGTGTACTGTAGGCATTTTAAGGGTCTTCGCAGCAGCGTTCCTTCAAAGCCGACCCAATGAAAGACTGGAATCACGACCTCTAACTTAGAATTCCTGTTATGATGGAAGATGGAATCCTTCTTTGACGGATTCTTTCTTCCATCAAGGCTGAACGTTTCCGGAACTGGAATTTCCGTACGTACGTACAAGATGAAAGACAGAAATCACTGTCTCTAACGGACTGGCATTTTTTCCCGTCCGTCCGTATGTAATGAAAGGCTGGAATCACCAATCTCTAATGGACTGGAATTTCCCGTCCGTACGTTCAAGATGAAAGACAGAAATCACTGTCTCTAACGGACTGGGAATTCCCGTTCGTACGTACATGATGAAAGGCAGGAATAATTGTCTCTAACGGACCGGAATATCATGTCCGTGCGTACACAATGAAAGACTCGATTCAAAGACCCTAATGTACTGGAATTTTGGAATTTCCCGTCCATACGTACGTAATAAAAGACTGGAATGACTGCCTCCAAAGGGCTGGAATTTTTTCCCGTCCGTACGTACGTAATGAAAGCCATAAATCACAATCGCTGTAAGACATTCAATTCCTGGTCCGACAGGCAATTTTAAAAAGCAAGCCTCGCTTCCATTAAACGGTTCGTAATAAATTCCTCGTCCTGAACGTAGATAATGAAAGACAAACACGGTCGGTCCGTCCGTTATTCGGTCCGTGCGGTCGTCGAGTTTGAAAAGCGAGCATTTATGGCACTCGAGGGAAAATGAGAATTCCCCATATCAAGCATAAATATCGATCGGAAGAGTGAGTTCGCGAGAGGCTGCGTTGAGAGAGAGAGAGAGAGAGAGAGAGAGAGAGAGAGAGAAAGTTACTTAATATTTTTTATTTTCATTTTCTTTCCATCGCCGTCAAAGCATTAGAAATGCCAAGTGAACGAAAGCAGCTAATGAGAGAGAGAGAGAGAGAGAGAGAGAGAGAGAGAGAGAGAGAGAGAGAGTTACTTAATATTTCATATTTTAATTCTATTTTCATCGCCGTCAAAGTATTAGAGATGCCAAGTGAACGGAAGCTACTGAGAGAGAGAGAGAGAGAGAGAGAGAGAGAGAGAGAGAGACCTTTAGCCCAAATGGCCCCAATGCGTACCATCGCGATTTATCGGTCGATTCGCACCTGTAATAGACACGCAACTCGATCCGGACCCCAAATTCGTACCTGGCCCCTTCTCCCCCCTCCCCCTTTTATTTTTTTATCATCCTCAACCCCCAACCAATCATTTCACCTGTAGAAATACCTGTATACCTGTATACTTTCCCAATTACCTTTATCCTGTATATCTTGTGTTTTACACCCAGAAAGAAAATTTGCATTTTTAAAAATTATTTACCAATATGGAACCAGATATCCTTTGTGAGTTAAATATAAGAAATTTAGTCTTAGTGAATTTACACACGTTTTAGCAAGAAGAACTGGGCCCTTTGGAGGCTGACGGGATATTTTAAGAAAGAAAAAAATTAAGGATATTTTCAATGCTCGCATACAGTAAAACGTCAGCAAATAAATAAACACACATTTCTTCCTATTTTTTTAAAGCTCTGCATTTTAATCAGTACATAATACTGTAATCGTGTGAGGACCAAGATCTGTTACGTTTTAATAATAATAATAATAATAATAATAATAATAATAATAATAATAATAATAATAATAATAATATAATAATAATTCTCGGTACCCATCTGGTTAAGGCCTAAAATCTCCAAGTCTTGTTTTCCCAGACAGATGCACGTTCATTTGTTTTTATTTAGACGGGAGAAGCATAGAATTCCTTCTAACAAAAGGCTTTTAACAAATAATTAGCTCTACTATTGAGTATGGTCTCATTAAGTACATATTAAGAAGAACGTAACGTGGGTAGGCTTTTTTCATTCTTTAGATATTGCCATTGCTATATACAGTATATATATATATATATATATATATATATATATATATATATATATATATATATATATATATGTATACAAACATATATGTATGTATGCATGTATATATATATATATATATATATATATATATATATATATATATATATATATATATATATATATATATATATATATATATATATATATATATATATATATATATATATATAACTTTCCATGGTTATCACTCCTTGGAAAACTCTTGTACAATACTCCTTTGTTCAAGTAGGTTTATTTAACTTTTGAGAAACCATGGTGATTTTGTGTGGAAAATATCAATATAGTTTGTAAATTAATTGACTATACAGTTGCCATCACGGCTGCCAAATGGCAAGAGCCCCTGCGTTCATAATGCCAGCATAAGCTAAAGACAACAATAAACAACAGTTGTTGGTTTCTATATTCAAAACTAATAACCAGTCAGTATGATGATTTTGACAGCCTGGTCATTATTCATCACAAAAAAAAAATTATTTCACCTATAAAATTAAATCTCCCAGACGCAAATTCCTAAGATGTATGCTAGTAGTATTGCACCAGCCCCTGTTTTTTTTTTTTGCCATACCTCTAGGTTAGATTAGGTTAGGTTAGGTTAGGTTAGGTTGTGTTAAGTTAGGATAGGTTGATACGGGTGACGGAATTTGGGTGTGGGAAACATAATGAGATTATTTTCAAGAAAATTCTATGGTTAGTTTTTAAGATATGGAGTCCCGCTTTTTTCAGGGAAAGGTTGGGTACTCGGTTACGTCTCTGGAAAATCTCCCAGACAGCCATATTCCAGCACGGAACTGGACACGTGATGAACTGAAATCTTCCAGTCGAAAAATGTAGAAATTTCAGACACGGGCGAATTTAGAGAAGGTTGAGAGAACTTTAAAAATAACTGGATTAATATTGCATTTTGTTTCTCTCATACTGTTGTGCTTTGTAAAAGAGATTTAATGAGACTGAATGGACAATTTAAGTTGACATCAAAAAGTTTTTTTTACTTAAATTCATTGATTGTATTTGAAAGACTGTAAGTAGGGGATATAGCAACATCCAAACGAATACATTTTAATAATTTTAGACAGATGAGTAAACAGTGATGGCAAATTGATGAAAATGGAAGTATCTTAATAGAGAATAGTCACAAATTTAAGTGACGGATTTTGTCAACATAATTTAGAACTCTTATATTATCACTCTTCCTCATGTGGTGAGACATCTTAAATTTTGTGGTAATTTTCCTTAGATAACATTGGGAATAGAAATCTCTATTTTATATGTTACACTGATGTTATGCAATGTTGCCCATACACTCTGGCAGATGTGATTATGAAGTACATAGAACAAACATCTATATATTATTATATTTTTCTCAAAACAAAAAATCGTTTAGACAAAGACAAACTTTGGGTAAACTCACCTTCTCTCCCTAACTACTGAATGGACGAGCCACCTGTTTGTAAATTTAAGCAGGAACACAAAACAGCTACGCTTATGAACGCAAAAAAATATAAAAAGCTCATAAAAATCGTTCAAAAAAAAAAAAACAGCTGAAATAGGCAGAAAAACGTGGATACAGAGTTGTGCCCCAAAAGTCAAAATAAAGAATTATAAATATATTTCGGCCGTTCCTCGCCCTTAAATTTATCTGTCCACTGACATCTCCAAAATCTATCACAATGTCTCTATCGGTTGTTATAATCTCTCTCTTTCTCTCTCTCTCTCTCTCTCTTTCTCTCTCAACAGCACTCCTACAAATTAGCCTCACTCTCTCTCACTATCTACATCTTTTTCCTTCTCTCTCTCTCTCTCTCTCTCTCTCTCTCTCTCTCTCTTTTAACCGCTAAACCTCTTCATATCAGAATCAGTCAGATTCCATGATTGATTCCCCGTACCTTTTTAACAGCCAAATCTGCATAAAAAGCTAAACCATTCAGTTTACGTAACCTCGTCATGAAACCCCTTGCCCTCCCAATTGTTTCTACCAGTTACAGAAAAAGATGGTTTTAGCAATCCGTATCTCCCTGGTGCGATGAGCCTGTATATATATAATATATACGATCCAGCGAGGCCTTCTCAGAGTAGACAGGGAGAAGCCAGTCTGACCAGTCCAGGAATGTCAAGGGAGATGAAAAATGTCATAATCTCCTGCCGTTAACGGGACTGAAAAATCATATGCGAGTCTGTTCCCATTCGCCCTTTGCCAGTCGAGGGCTTCAGCGTTCCTCCGATACAGTGAGATGAAGCTGAAGGAAGAGGAGAAGAAGGGAGGAAGAGGAGGAGGAAGAGAGGAGGAAGAGGGTAGGGAGAGGAGAAGTAGACCTACTAGTGTTTGGATATTTGTCAGAAGTCCCCGTCTCTGGGGACCTAAATTCCAGCGGTCCTTTTTACCGATACACAGTCAGATCTCTCTGTTAGAGGTACTCTCTCTCTCTCTCTCTCTCTCTCTCTCTCTCTCTCTCTCTCTCTCTCTCTCTCTCTCTCTCTCTGTATAAAAATCGGAAATTCTGGCTCTACATGGAAAGTGTTTTCGCCAGAATTAACCCCCCGTGTTGCCTTGAAATTATGTTAATTATAAATTGAGCTCTAATTTCCTCTCTCTTACTTTTTTTTCGAATCTACGCTGACCTTAGCATCCTCCCCTGTTGCTGAGCGGTTCAAAAGTCAGTGGTATGTGGAAGCAGCATTAAAAATATATCACTAAAAGTCAGTTTGATAAAGGTCATAATGAGCAAAAAATGATAGGATTTTAAAGGCTCTCTTCTCAGACCACAGGAGGCACTAGAACTAGTGACAGTATCTAGTTGCTGGTCTAGACATTTGAACTGCTAGCAAGCACTTAACTATGAAGAGACTAACCGTTGTTGTTTTCGTTGTTGTTGATGGACGAAGCTGGCCTTATGCCAGCAAGGCCTTGTTAAGGAAAAAAAAAAAAACGATCGACTCCCGCATCAACAGTAAATAGCTCTGTGGTCCACTACAAGAGGAGAATGGTTTCGACTCATCAGAGTGGAATTTATATCAGCAATTTTGACGATCAAATTGAACCCTAACCCTGTGCTCCTATTCTGATTACGCTCTCTCTCTCTCTCTCTCTCTCTCTCTCTCTCTCTCTCTATTTCACCTTCTTGAATCCTTTTTTCTTAATGGCCTTCGTTTTGTCTTTGGTGAGGAGAATGAGAGTCTCTCTCTCTCTCTCTCTCTCTCTCTCTCTCTCTCTCTCTCTCTCTCTCTCTCTCTCGTGAAAAGCAAATGAGTAACGAGGGTGTGTGAAAAGTCTTAAGGAAAGAATTTGGTGTAACTTAACAGTAAACGATTCGTATCGAGTGGTCCCGCACAAAACTTTATTTATTTCTTATTTAATTTTACCGAGGTTTTCAAGGTATTTAATTGAAATCGTTTAAAAAAGAATTCGAGAAGTTACGTTTTTATTGTTATTTCCAGCATTCAAAATACTGAAGACTAAAATACCTTACGCAGGAACGCAGTTTTCGCGTACGGATATACACTCGCCCAATTTTGTACAATAAAGTGTGAGAGCGTAACATGATTCTGCACTTACATGATGTACTTACAAAGCAAATGTAAAAGTGTTTTTTTGTTTGTTTTAATAACTACATAACGCTGTGTGTGTCGTGGAGAGGACTTTGTCCCGTAGGTCGAAAACTATTCGAAATTGATCCTAATGGTTTAGATATGGTGAGTGCTGAGGGCTTAGTCGTTCTATACAACAATAATACTCTGACTCATATATATATATATATATATATATATATATATATATATATATATATATATATATATATATATATATATATATATATATATATATTTATATGTATATATATGTATATTTATATGTATATATATATATATATATATATATATATATATATATATATATATATATATATTTGTATATAATTCTTCTTATAATTGATCCCTTTGATCGAGACAAATCATCAGGATTTATGGCCTACTTTACTTTATGCCATAAGGACGGTTTTGCAGCGAGTGGCTTTTTTTTAAATAAGCAAATAAGTAATTCTTTCCTTGAAGAGCACAACCTAATTTTCATTCAACTAATACATACCCAGGCTGATAATTACTCATTTCATCTTGATAATTTCTCCAGGCATTTTACAATGCCCACGTTATTATTTTTCGTGATATTCCTAAAAAAAATAATTATGGGAAGTAGATTATAATTACATTTATTTCAAACTTTCTTCAAATGATTTTTCAGGACTCTATGTCAATATTTCAAAGACAATTCTTCATAGATCAACTTACCATTCCGTATCAGTTTTATTTACTAAAAGATACTAAAATGATTTTCTGTTGATATGCATCGGTTAAGGCCCAGTTATTTGATCAACCGATGAAAATTAAATTCAGATAAAGGGAGAGGGTAATTATTTGTGAGAATATTACTCTAGAAAATGTACGAATAGAATTGAAGTCCCAAAAACAAAGGTCGATCTATAAAGATCAGAATCTCATTCCATTCTCAATCCGTCTTATCATATGTCTTGATTTAGTATTCTCATCCCTTCGTCTGTACCTCCACAGTTATTACACTTGCAATTAATTTTATTTTTCTTACTGTACCTCCTTTCATATGCTTTCTTCCACCTGACTTTCCACCCTCTCTAACAATTGTTTCATAGCACAACTGCAAGGTTTTCCTCCTGTTACACCTTTCAAACCTCCTTACTGTCAATTTCCCTTTCAGCTTTGAATGATCTCATAGGTCCCAGCCCTTATCATTTGGCCTAAATCCTATATTCTATTCTATTCTCAGTCTGAGTTTTTCCTTGAACTGCCGAGTATCTAATGGAGCACAATGGAAATTGAGTCAACTTATCATGGAAAAAGAAAACATTAAAACAAGCAAAAATTTACCCCACGTCATTCCGAATTTTCCTAACACAGTTCTCACGGAGGACATCTGCAATAAACGGCACGCAGCTGTACAGGTGTTGTTTACTAACAAGTGTTCAGATAAATTATCCTTGATCCGAATATTTACGTCAGAGAGAGAGAGAGAGAGAGAGAGAGAGAGAGAGAGAGAGAGAGAGAGAGAGAGACTCTCATTCACTTCTACAAAAGACAAGATGAAGGACATTAATAAAAAGGACTGTAAAAAGGTGACTTTTGGATAGAGAGAGAGAGAGAGAGAGAGAGAGAGAGAGAGAGAGAGAGAGAGAGAGAGAGAGAGAGACTACCGGAGTTTACTTGGAAAAGCGTACTGGCTACCTGGTAAAGAGGACTGGGGAATGGCTTACTGATTTCATAGGGGTTTTTCCTGTTTTATTCATAATAATAATGACATCTACATTTTAATTGTCATGTTTTAGGGGGATTAAAAGTGACTAAGAATGGGGCAGAATAAGTCAAGCAATTTAATATTTAGACTTAATTTTTTCTTAGATGATGGACCTTATTTATTTTTCGTAGATGCTGGGACCTGATTTATTTCTTCTTAGATGCTGGACCTGATTTATTTCTTCTTAGATGCTGGAGACATGACTTTTTTTCTTAGATGAAGGGACCTATATATATATATATATTTTTTATTTATATATACAGGGACCTGGTTTTCAGGGACCTGGTTTTCCTTAGATGCGGGAACCTGATTTTTTCTGTTCTTAGATACACGGACCTGATTCCCCTGGATACTGGGGCCTGATTTTTCTTAGATGCAGGAACCTGATTTTTTCCTGTTCTTAGATTCATGGACCTGATCTCCCCCCCCCTTAAATGCTGTTAACTGATTTTTTCCTGTTCTTAGATTCGTAAACCTAATATTTCTTGGATGCAGGGACCTGATTTTTTCTTGGATGCAGGGACCTGATTTTTTCTTAAATGTAGGATTTTTTTTTTTTTTTTTTTTAAGCAGGGACCTGATTTTTTTTTTTTTTTTTTTCTTAGATGCAGGGACCTGATTTTTTTTTTTTTTTATTAGATGCACGGGCCTGATTTTTTTTTCTTAGATGATGAGACCAATGGCACTCCAGGATCCCTGTTGCCTTTACCAAATCAGGGCCAGGCACCTTCCCCACCCCCTCAACACACCATCAAAAAAAACAGCAGCCTCCAGGCGGCGCCCCCCCCCTTAGAAAAAATCAATACAAGACGTAAACTTGAACCCAAAGGGGCCTTTAAATTTTGTCCTTTTAAGGGACGGAAAAGGATAAAAACCGGAAGAATAAAATTTAGATGGAAAAAAGACCTTTAAACAGGCAACTACATCACCAAACAAAGGGAAGCTTTACGACAAAAGAGCGTAAAATTATGGTGACACTGCAGTGTGCTTGATCATGTATGACGGTTTTCAGGTGTGTGTGTGTGTGTCCGTCCGTGCGCGCGCTCACACGCGCACGCAGGTGTGTTTGACCTTGGGCGCTCATCCTGGGGACTCTTCCTCAGATAACATCTCTCTTTGACTGAGAGAGAGGATCGCATTCTCCACATAACATTCCCCCCACTGAGGTGAGTGTCGTTTTCACCTGGGCAGATCTCGTTATTGTCATCCTGGTATCGTAAGACAAAAACAAAAAAATTAATAAATAAATGAAGAAAAAATTACATGTTCAGTTTTAGAAACCTCTCGTTTACGTCAAATGTTCGAGATGTGAACAGGAATAAGCGTTTGTGTTTCAGCTAAAATGAAGTTGAAGGGAAAGTATTCAGACTATTGGTCTCAGGAGAGGAATGGGAAATGTTAGTGATAAAATAACTTATTGGAAATTTTAGTTCATGTAGTCCCAGTTTTGTACAACTGAAAGAAATTGTGTTAGCTGATTTAGTCACGTTGAAAGCTCAAGGGATAAGTTATACGTATTTTACCAATACCTACACTTTGATATTTTTTGTATGCGTTTTCTGGTTGCATTCACATGAATAAAGTTATTATTATTATTATTATTATTATTATTATTATTATTGTTATTATTATTATTATTATTATTATTATTATTATTATTATTATTATTATTATCTAGAAGGTGAGCCCTATTCATATGGAACGAGCCTAAAGGGGCCATTGATGCATTCACATGAATAAAGTTCTGAATTATTATTATTATTATTATTATTATTATTATTATTATTATTATTATTATTATTATTATTATTATTATTATTATTATCTAGAAGATGAGCCCTATTCATATGGAACGAGACTAAAGGGGCCATTGACTTGAAATTCAAGCTTCCAAAGAATATGGTGTTCATTACAAATAAGTAACAGATCAGTTATTAAAAAAAATAAGTTAATAGATAAACATATAAAAATATGGGTAAATTAATGAAATACAAGGAGAATTGTATTCGGGTAGTAATGCATTACATCTTCGCTTGAACTTTTGAAGTTTCAATTGCGCGACATCCTCAGAGAGACTTCTACACTAGATACTCTAACTACTTTAGCCCCAAACTTAGAAGCAGCCGGTAGTCACTTTCATCAAATCTGTAAAGATATAACTCTGTATGAAAACCTGCAACATCTTTCGTTTTTCCGGTCTTGGAACCGACACTAGTGTGTAACCCACCCTGGGAAAGTTCTCGTGACGAAAAGAACTTCACCTTTTGTTTTTTAGACTCGCTTTGAGAACAGGGAAGGTTGAAGAACTAATATCTTCTTCACACAATGCCAAACACCTGGTTTTCTCACCTGGTTCCCAGTTGCTCCGGCGGTACTGAACCTGTTTGGGATGACTGTATCTGATTCTTTCTGCTTTACGAGGAGAAGTAATTAAATTGGGCAAAATTGAGAAACCTCAAAACAATTTACAAGACGTTTCACATAACAATTAGGCGGTGGATGTGTGGGAATACGATCGTTTTGACGAGCTGGTGAAAGATTAAGTGTCTGTGAGTAGCTCTCGAAAAAAAAAAATAACATTGATGATAATGATAATCATAAAGGAATCTTTGCTCATAGTGATGATGATTCTGATGATAATAATGATGACATGAATATGACTTCATATGCAGGAAAGTTCATTATAGCAACTTCAGGAAGAGATATAGGGTGAGACTTGAGACTAACTTATAATTCAAGTAAACTGGCGTCACAAACGTCAAGGACTTAAACGAGATTCACAGTACATAACTAAACAAACAGTGCTGAAATAAAATTGTTATACGCCAAATATCTTAAATCGGTTTAAAAAAAAGAATTAAAAAATGCGCCGAAGTTTCTTCAGCGCAATCGAGTTTTCTGTATAGCGTATAATCAAGGCCACCGAAAATAGAGCTATCTTTCGGTGGTCTCCATATAATGCTGTATGAGCCGCGGCCTATGAAACTTTAACCACGACCCGGTGGTGGCCTATCCTATATCGTTGCCAGAAGCACGATTATGGCTAACTTTACCTTTAAATAAAATAAAAGCTACTAAGGCTAGAGGGCTGCAATTTGGTATGTTTGATGATTGGAGGGTGGATGATCTACATACCAATTTCTAGTCCTCTAGCTTTGTAGTTTTTAAGGTCTGAGGAGGACAGAAAAAGTGCGGACAGATGACGGACACAGATTAGCAAATAAAATCAATCAAAGATTTGTAGTCATTTAACTTTATAAAAAGTGCTGAAATGAAATCGTTATACAACAAATGTCTTTATTCGTTTTTAATTGATCTGACCCCTATACCCGCCGAGGGCGGACAGAAAAAGTGCTGGACTTCTCAGTTCCAGCGGTCCTTTATCCCTCACAAAAAGTCTGGAGGATGTCGTGCAATTGGAACTTCAGAAGTTCAAGCGAAGTTCCAATGCATTACTACCTTAATACTATTCTCGCATTTTCATATATTTTTATCTATTTATTAATTTATTTTTTTTTAATAAGTGAGATCTGGTAATTCTGTATTACCCTTTACTTCCTCTTACTTCTTCCTAATGAACACCATCACATTCTTTGGAACCTTGAATTTCAAGTCAATGGCCCCTTTGGTGGGCTTGTTCCATATGAATAGGTTTCATCTGCTGAATAATAATAATAATAATAATAATAATAATAATAATAATAATAATAATAATAATAATAAACAGACAAAATACCCTAGGTATTAAAAATCCACTAAATAAAATCAAATACACAATAACAAGGGTACAACGACCCGGCGAAGAGTGCGGACATCAGCAGAAAACCTCTATCCACAGTTTCCGGCTTATGCAGAAGAATAACAAAGTGCCGGCTTAAGAAAGTGAGGAAGAATTATTCATGCACCAATTCTCTCACCTTCTCCTTCTTTTCTTTCCCTCCTTTGTGTTTTGTAATTGCACGGAACGTTCGCCTATGACAATGGAACACTGCAAAAGTGGATACGCGGTGATGCTCTTCCTGAAATCGTTTTTGGCTGTGGTGTTCTGAATGACTCAGGAGGAGGAGGAGGAGGGGGAGGACCCGTCGTTTGATAAATTTTGATAAATTATTATTATTATTATTATTATTATTATTATTATTATTATTATTTAATAGGATGGCTGCATTTGTAAAGGAAAAGGTCTACTTTATTTTTTTCTTCTTCTTCTTATTCTCCTTCTCCTCCTCCTCCTCCTCCTCCTCCTCCTCCTCCTCCTCCTCCTCCTCCTCCTCCTCCTCCTCTTCTTCTTCTTCTTCTTCTTCTTCTTCTTCTTATTATTCTTATTATTATTATTATTATTATTATTATTATTATTATTATTATTATTATTATTATTATTATTATTATTAAAAATACTCATAGTAGCATGAGTCTTAAAATGGAGAGGCAAATCCTCAGTTATGTATATGTACATATCTTCAAATACATGTACATAAACATAGCTATGGATTTGCTTCTCCATTATAATTCTTATCTGATCGTACAAATCAGACTTATCCAAACTAAGCTAGTTCGATACATTTCTCTTCCCTGGCATTTTTACCCTCTCAGAAATGATCTTACCAAACCTCACCATAAATTTCCCTGGCTTTCCATTCTAAATAATTTGCAAAGAGGTGAAAATATTTATGTAATGAAAAAGGAAGTCTTCGGAGACTAACTTGTCAAAATAATAATGGTGATAGGAAGGCAAATAAGAATCTGATAAGATATCAACATACAACTCAGTTGAAAGGCATCAACACATACAACATACAGACGTTATGTAGAGACAGGAAATGTAGATAACACATCCCTTCCAACGTTTCAGATGTTGGAACCAAAATATACAGAGGTTTGATTAGCACGCAACATACTTTTATTGAATATTTGAACAGGACACACGGATTGGATTTCATGAATGAATGGGTTTTTAGTGATTGATAAGTTACAATAGGTAGCCAGACATCACAGAAGGGGAAGTGCTCACCTGTACGTCTCTCTCTCTCTCTCTCTCTCTCTCTCTCTCTCTCTCTCTCTCTCTCTCTCTCTCTCTCTCTCTCTTATGTGTCAGTGAGAGAAACATACGAATTGATTTTTTAAAACTTTCGACTTTAGCAAAGCTCTCTCTCTCTCTCTCTCTCTCTCTCTCTCTCTCTCTCTCTCTCTCTCTCTCTCTCTCTCTCTCTCTCTCAAACTAGCTGAAACTACGTGGTGAACCTCCATACAAAGCAATGCGCATATTTTCCTTTTTTTTTTTGTTACAATAGGTAACCAAACATCACGGTACAAGAAGTGTTCACCTGTACCCTCTCTCTCTCTCTCTCTCTCTCTCTCTCTCTCTCTCTCTCTCTCTCTCTCTCTCAATACCCCTTTTTTCCTTTTTTTTAATGCTTGTGGGCCAGATAATAATTTTGGTGAGAGTGCACAAAATAATTCACCGCCCTTCCATGCTCACAGGTGCATCCCGACCAAGTGAAAGTTTGCTCAACTTGTGATGTCCTTCGCTGGCCGAAGACGACATCGCTTTTTTCATTTGGGGCAAGTTTGTCCTTTCCTCATACAAAGTAGAAAAAAAATATGGAAATTCCAGTTATAAGAACAATAACCCAGTAACAATAACAAGTACAGGTAAAGAACAGGTTAGCGTAAGCTTTAAGGCTTTGTGAGAAAGTGGATATATTATGGTATGAAGGTAAATAAAACTTCATTGACTCGCCCCTTGGGTGTTGTGGGTGGGTGGGTGGGGGTGGGTGGGTGGGTGGGTGGGTGGGTGGGTAAGTGGCGAATGGGAGGTGGTGGGGGAGGAGGTGGAAGGGAGGGGGTATTTGAGTTGCTTGGGGAGGGGGGAACCCAGTAACAATAACAAAAGAAGCTGATGAATAGGTCGCAGTGAGCTTTGGTGGATTATGAAAAAATAGATATATTATGGTATGAAAGTAAATAAAACTAAATTGGCCCCCTTGGGTATTGTGGCCAGGTGGGTGATGGACGGGGGCAGGTGTGGGTAGCAGGGAGGAGGTGAAGGTTGGTGGATTTAGGGGGGGAGGTAGGAATGAATAGGGATTTCACGGGGATTCCGGAACCGCTGTCTAGACAGCTTCTTGCAAGGATTTTGTGTGGGGTCATTTCAAAAGGCTAACTCTCTCTCTCTCTCTCTCTCTCTCTCTCTCTCTCTCTCTCTCTCTCTCTCTCTCTCTCTCTCCAAGGAGATCAACTCCTTCCTTGGGTGGTGGGTCAGAAAAACAATTTCGGGGCAGTCTTGGCCGATCTAAATCAGCTGTCATGTACCTGAAGACTTAGTGAGCTTCCTGAAGTATACGAGTATTTTATGAAGTATATATGAAGTCTATAAGTATATAAACTATATTATGAAGTGTATTATAAAACTGCCTCGTCCCGTAATCTATCGTTATTGTCGACTAATCTCTGGAAATTTCAGAGAGACGTCGAAAAATGTCGAGAAATACAATCGCTGAAATCAGTTCTGCGAAGGAATTAAATCTGGCGATATGGATGGCAGTCTCGGGTTACTTGATGGTAAATACGTAATCAAGGTGTCAAGTAAAATGACACTTATTTGGAACGTTCATAAGGATGATATGAATGCCAAAACACGCATTCCAACTCATGATAATGATACTTATTATTATTATTATTATTATTATTATTATTATTATTATTATTATTATTATTATTATTATTATTTCATAAAGGTAATATGAATGCCAAAACACGCATTCCAGCTCATGATAATGGCATTATTATTATTATTATTATTATTATTATTATTATTATTATAAGGATGACATGAATGGCTATATAAACATCCCAACTCGTGATAACGACATTATTATTATTATTATTATTATTATTATTATTATTATTATTATTATTATTATTATTATTATTATTATTATTATTATCAGTCAGAAGACGAACCCTATTCATATGTAACAAGCCCACCACAGGGGCCATTGACTTGAAATTCAAGCCTCCAAAGAATGTTAAGGTGTTCATTTGAAATATAAAATTCAATGTAAACGTTTTTTACAACCCGTAAAATCTCGGCCACTGATTCAATGCGCAATGCACCTCAGCAGTAACGATAACAATAATATCAGAAAACTTATGAGTTAATTATTGGTTATTTGGCGTTCAGCTGATTGATGCTTAATAACCGCAGATCACTTTGCCGATAACATGACCAGCAAAAGCCTCAAGACATTCTGTCTAGTCTTCGTCCTGATTGACGGTTGTAGCCAACGAGTTATTTCAGTGATGTACACGAAGGAGAACTTATTAACTCTTGGTTACTATATATATATATATATATATATATATATATATATATATATATATATATATATGTATGTATGTATATTATACATATATTCATATATATGTTAATATATATATATGTATAAATAAATATATATATATATATATATATATTATATATATATATATATATATATATATATATATATATATATATATATATATATATATATATATATATATATACTCCCTCGTGATAATATAGAGCGAATAATACTGTAGAAGACGGTTAAATAAAATGATTAAGAATTGAGAGCTCTAATTCACCGTAAGTTGTCTGATTGATTTATGCAACTTAGCGTCGCAGCGACTAAGGTCGTCGACTGACATCAAGAGCTGTCTTCAGCAAAGGGCGACAGTGTGAAATTTTGAGTAGGCCTACAGGAAACTGACGGAAATACGAGCTATCAAGGCCTAACAGCAATTATGTGAACGAAAGTCATCTGGTGTCCCAGTTGATGGTACGAATTGACTTTCGTTCAAGATGCTGAATAAAGTAACAAAAAATAGCTTCTGTGGATTACTATGCTGATACGAAGGAAGAAGAATAAATGATTAAATGAATAATTAGGTACATAATTAGCTAAAATAGCCTGGGTGGATTATCGAATAGGATTTAAGGTGCAGAGAACAAGCCCAGTCAACAACCCTGCAGTTATGGCGGAACAGCAACAAATAAATGAATAAGTAGAGAAATAAATAATTAAACAAATAAAATAAAATAAATAAGTAGATCTATAAACAAATTAATATATAAATATGTAAATAAATAGTTTCGGTTTATTACCGATTAGGATTTACGACACAGAAAACGAGCCCAGTCAACGAAACTGCAGTTATGACGGAATAGCAACTAGTAAATGAATAGAGGAATAAACAGATAAATAAATAAATAAATAAATAAATAAATAAATAAATAAGGAAATAAAGAAATAAATAAATCAATTAATCAATCAATCAGTCAATTAATTAATCAATCAATATATGTATAAACAGATAAATAAATAAATAAATAAAGGTCGAGTCCCGCAAAACTCAATAACTGCAACGGTAACGTCGGTTCGGTCACAAGTACAGTTTCCCAACGGGCGCGAGGCAGACCTCACATACCTTGAACAGCCACTTGAGAACAGCAGAAGCAGAAGCACCGCTGGTTGATAACCCGAATGCAAAGGTTTACACACGCGTCAGGAATCGCAAGTATGCGACTATGTGGGCTTCCGAAGGGCAAGAATCCAAGAGTGTTTCTTATGATGTAGATTTAGTAGTAGATGGCGGTTTGTGTCCACGTCGGGATTGTTATGCCTAAGCGTTCCTCTGCGTCATATGCGCGGTAAATGTGTGAATGTTTTGTATGCAGTAGATTTAGGAATCTTTTGGTGGTCATTCTCCTCGTCAGAATTTTAGCTAGGAATCGGGCTAAAGTCCTATAAACTATATATGTCTATAAGTACACACACACACACACACATATATATATATATATATATATATATATATATATATATATATATATATATATGTACGTATAATTATAAATATATATATGATGTATAACTGATTCACGAAGACATGGAGCGTGATGAATGTATAAATAAAGGCAAATGCCACGAAGGAAAAATGAAACAACGGAGTGGTTGCTAGGCCTTTCGACACACAGTCCTTTACTAACAGACTGATGAAAAATATAAAAATAAGTCTAACAAGAAAGCTCGTATAATTGACAGATGACATGCAGATATCCCTGAGGGTAGGGATTATAACTAACAGATGCACCTGGAATCCAACACAATTGGAGAAGTAGTGGACCTACCAAAGTAAAGGTAAATATTTTGAGAGGTTTTACAAAGCATTAGCCCCAACTGGCTCTAAAGCAGGGAGGCGCCAATTAAAGGACTATACAGGGGAAGAGACTAACCACTAAAAATGACCTTGAAATGAATAAGTTGATTGCATATTTATAAAAGTCCAACACATTTTCTTCTTTGTTTTGGTAGGTCCACTAATTCTTCAACTGCGTTGGATTCCAGGTGCATCTGTTCCTTATAATCCCCATCCTCTGGGATATCTGTATGTCATCTGTCAATTATATGAGCTTTCTTGTAAACTTATTTTTACATTTTTTCATTAGTCTGCTAGTAAAGGAGGACCGTGTGTCGAAAGGCTAGCAACCACTCCGTTGTTTCACTTTTCTCACGGCATTTGCCTTCATATATATATATATATATATATATATATATATATATATATATATATATATATATATATATATATATATATATTATATATATATATGTGTGTGTATATTAATATATATATACATATATATCATATATATATATATATATATATATATATGTGTGTGTGTGTGTTAATATATATACAAATATATCAACTATATATATATATATATATATATATATATATATATATATATATATATGTGTTATATATATATATATATATATATATATATATATATATATATATATATATATATATATATATATATATATACACACACACATGTAATTTAGGAAGCCCACTGCTATACTAACAGTGATAAATTAATTATCTCGCATGGTTACTTCGTAGAGCCATAACATTCGGCTAAAATGATCTGCATTGTCTTAGCTAAGAAATTATCTTAAACGAATTGCATAATCAGCCAACACTCAACAGTTGTTGTTCGTTCACCTGTCCAGTCGCCGAGGCGTTTGAAGCTTTGATTATTTAGAGATTTTATAAAGTTCAGGTATAGAATATAGACTTACAACCCTGGCCTTCAGGTTCCGGATGTCTTGATGATATATTCTTTCAGTAGTGGGTAATCTCCAAAGAAAGGGTTAGTAGAAGTGTAGTTTGTAAAAATTCATTCATTATCAGGCCACCTTCCCAAAAAAATATATTTCTGGATAGGTCTGTTTTAACCTGTTTGCCAAACCCTTATTTCTTTCTCAGATTACAAGCTCCTTTTTTCACAAAAGGCCACAGACACCACATTTTTTTTTAAATTTAGTATCTTCATAAGTTTTCCAAAACATCTTTTTTCATGAAATCAACTGGTCCTCTATGTTTTCGAGTGTTACCAGGTAATTGTTCCTTCAAAATGCTAAAGGCTCTCCATATTCTCACCATGCACTTTTTATAGTTTTCAGTATCCATCTTCCTTGTATTTTGTAATCTAGTCATTTTGTTTATTTCACATCTGATCAAATATCCCTTGACATTATTAAAATATTTAAATTTCACCAAACGCAAGTCTACATTTCTGCCCAGCTACTTCAGAGTTTAGTATAGGATCTTTTTAAATACTTCTCGTCTTGAGAAGAAGGCAGTTCCGCCTATGAAAAAATGTTCTGAAAAAATCCAGTTAAGGTCACAGACTTTGGCCTCAATCATTCTGGAATGTTGGAAGAATTTCTGACATCCAGTTAAGGCTCTCCAAGTCACAGACTTTGGCCTCAGTCATTGCAGAAACTTGAAAAAGAATGTTGGAAGAATTTCTGGCCTCTCATTTCATCCAGTTAAGATTTTCTAAGTCACAGACTTTGGCTTCAGGCATTGCAGAATCTTGAAAAAGAATGTTGGAAGCATTTCTGGCCTTCTCTTCATCCAGTTAAGACTTTCCAAGTCACAGACTTTGCCCTCAGTCATTGCAGAAACTTGAAAAGGAATGTTGGAGGAATTTCTGGCTTTCTCTTCATCCAGCTAAGACTTTCTAAGTCACAGACGTTGCCCTCAGTCATTGCAGAAACTTCTGCTAAAAATATGACCAGTCTCCCCAATGAACTGGACACAGTCATAGCACCTGGGTATAATTTCACAGACAGACTTGCCAGGCTGACCAGTAGCACCTGAGCAAAGTCAGTCTCTCTAATTAGTTACGAAGTCATTACAGGCATTAGGGAGTATTTTAAAGCAAGTCACACAAGACTGACTAGACGATATGACTCGCTCCAAGTGCGGTAGTCGCTACTGGTTTCCCGTACAGTCGCTCTCAAGGCCGATATACTCTGTCGCCCTCACAAGCAGGCAGTCGCGCTGGGTAGTCGCTCTACCACAAGTATTCGTTGATCAAACGTCGCATCGAGCGACGCCTGATAGGCCTATCTGCGGTTGGTCTAGATTTCGGGTACTCTGAAAACAATTTTGAAGTTTTTGTCTCTAAAATGGCTTTCATTATAAATTAACAAGAAATGTTTTGGAAACAAATTATTGTCGTTTTCTATAAAGGTTAACAACCTCTGCACATAAATGCATTTCAAAGCAGATTTCAACTTATGATCATGTATATACGTATATATATATATATAGCCCTTTGTTATAGTTGGTTGAGCTTCAGACCGTCATTCGATAGTTCGATTCCGCCGCCGGCTGATGAAGAGTTAAAGGAATTTATTTCTGGTGATAGAAATTCATTTCTATATATATAATGGTTCGGATTCCACAATAAGCTGTAGGTCCCGTTGCTAAGTAACCAATTGGTTCTTATGTAAAATAAGTCTAATCCTTCAGGCCAGCCCTGGGAGAGCTGTTAATCAGCTCAGTGGTCTGGTAAAACTAAGCTATACTTACTTATATATATATATATATATATATATATATATATATATATATATATATATATATATGTATATATATATGTCCATACATACACACACATTATATATATATATGCATATATATATATGCACATATATATATATATATATATATATATATATATATATATATATATATATTATTA
The DNA here is from genome assembly GCF_040412425.1 of Macrobrachium rosenbergii. NCBI lineage: Eukaryota > Metazoa > Arthropoda > Malacostraca > Decapoda > Palaemonidae > Macrobrachium > Macrobrachium rosenbergii. Next base: position 28,694,359 of record NC_089764.1, on the reverse strand, counting down.
TGTATATATTTGTATGTATATATATTATATATACAAGTCACATGAGTGTATTTATATCTTCATGTGCGGTAAAATAAGAAAATAAGGGAAAGCTTTGAAACAGCAAAATAAATAATCAAAACTAGTTTTAACTATCACTGCATAGACAAGAGAGAGAGAGAGAGAGAGAGAGAGAGAGAGAGAGAGAGAGAGAGAGAGAGTACCTCACTATGAGGAAACACCATCTTGGAAATCATACTGAATCTGTCATTATCAGTTATCAGTATGAATATAGGACCTCAGATATCCAGAGCTGTTGCCGCTTGTTGCCACACCGTACGGCGAAAGGTGTTTTTTTTTCTTATAGAAAGTTGAAAGACTTGGGTGTCATCTGTCAAACATACAGCGAAGAATCTGCTTACGGAATCGTTTTCTCTTCTCTCTCTCTCTCTCTCTCTCTCTCTCTCTCTCTCCAATGAGCAACTTGAAACGATTCAGCGGGCTTTTAACAACTCAAGGGTATGGTTCAACAATACAAAAAATAAATAAATAAATAAAATTGAATAAAATAAAACAAAACAAAACAAAAAACAATAAGAATAAGTCAAATTTCTTGGTACACTAAATGGAAATTAATGGATTTTG
>NC_089764.1:28671235-28688735 GCF_040412425.1 Macrobrachium rosenbergii | reverse complement strand
GAAAATATACATTATAAGATATAAAATTAAAAAGGGCGTTACTTATGCCGCATTATTAAACCGAATAAGCATTATATTAATTTTGTTAATATATCATATTAATCTGTTAACCTGTGGCAATACACTCATGTTCGAAAAAATAAAGGATAATCAAAAAGGCTTTAATTGTGTTCCATTTAAACAAAGGGTTCCATTTAAATAAAGGGCGTTACTATATATATATATATATATATATATATATATATATATATATATATATATATATATATATATATATATATATATATATATATATATATATATATATATATATATATATATATCACAGTCCAACAAGATATCTGGATCTCATTGTACTGTGAATTCACATAATCACTTATTATATACCTACAACTAGCACAGAAACAGCCAATTCTAAAAATGACTGTTCCTTTTGCTCTGACTTCTAATATTACATTTACCAAATCTCATTGTCTCAAAAAACCGCAGAACCAGAATTTTCCTCATAGAGGCAAACTTTCTCTCACAGAACCAAACTTTTCCTCCAAGTGACCAATATTTCTATAATCTTGGAAAGCAATCGCCTTACAGCATTGGCTAATTTATTGATTTATTTATCTCCTTATTTATTTAGTGTAAATTGTGTTCTAGCACAGACAATATATATTTAGTTTCATGTATCGATGTTATTAATCATACATAAACAAGTCTCTTTTTTTTTTTTTACACGACGTACATTCATAACTCGCTATTCTCTTTTGTAGCCAAGTTACTTTGCATATTATCTGTTTCTTTTAGTCATTTCTGTTTGGAATAATGCTCTCCTATTTGAGACAGCATTGCCTTGGAGGAAATCGAAATCAATTCATCTAGCCAAATAGCCTGTCCTCATGTCCTCACTAAGAACTCGTCTTCCTGCTGCAGGGGTACTGATTTTTCTGTTACTGTTTAGCTTTGGCAAGGCTTCAGAACAATGTTCCTTCTCTGCTCTATCGTTCAAGGCATCCACTTCTATTATTCGACGCCCTTTTTCCACCCAAGACTTTTGTCATTATTTTGGAATGCGGTTGATAACCTCATGATGTCATCTGCATCAGCCCAGGTGTTGCAATTGGTTAATTTAAAGCAATTCGTCCTTATGAAATATAAGCACTTTTGCCTGAGATTCATGTTTGATTGTCAATTACTTTTTTACTTGTTCGTGAATTATTCCAGGTGCATTTAATTTTTATGTTCTACTTATTTTTGCATTTTGTTTTGTTGTCTCATATAGACCTTATATCGCGTGTAGGCCTAATTGCCTTCTGGTTGCTTCCTGGATGAGTGTAAATTGATAATCGTAGTAAAACCATCTCTTAGGCCTATAGTGATGATATTTTTCTATTTCTCATCCTCCTCCGAGCTTCCCTCGACCTCAGATGAATGTGCTGAGGACCTACCGTCCCAAAACTACCACAAACACATCCTATACCATTTGCAATCCGAGGACGGCAGTCCCCTTGCTCCGAGCTCCGAAAGGGACATCAACTTTAATAGCGGACACCCCTCACCCTTTCCCCCTCCCCCTCTCCAACAAGCTGTCACCGTCTCCCCCTCCCCCCTTCCTCCTCCTCCTCTTCACCCCTTCTAAAATACACGCCGGGTAATGTTAAATAGTAAATGAAAACAGCGAAGCTGCATTACATGTATATGATTCTTTAAATGCCGCTGAACTTGACGTCCCATTTCGATAACTCTGCAACCACCACTGCTGTCGGTGCTTCTGTTGCTGTTTTGGCTGTGCATACAGTGTCTGTAACGCCATACAGTACAGCAAAGCCATTCAGCAAAAAGAAGAATGCACAGCTTACGTGCTTTTGGTCGCTCGTTCCTGCTTGCTTGCTTGTTCGTGCATACGCTCCTGAGAGCTGCTCTCACGGCTATAGGCCTACAAATTCTGTAACGCCATACAGTACAGCAAAGCGATACAGTAACAGGAAGAATGCACTGCTTGCGTGCATTTGGTATCTCATTGTTGCTTGCTTGCTTGTTCGTGCATACGCTCCTGAGAGCTGCTCTCACGGCTATAGGCCTACAAATTCTGTACCGCCATACAGTACAGCAAAGCGAAAAAGTAATAGGAAGAATGCACTGCTTGCGTGCATTTGGTATCTCATTGTTGCTTGCTTGCTTGCTTGCTTGTTCGTGCATATGCTCCCGCTGAGAGATCAATGATTCCCCCGCCCCGCCCCGTTTGTCTTTTTTCCTTTGAAATGCAACGCTTTAACGACTCGGCTTCTAGGCCGAAGCACCTTACGGCTTACCACAGAGGAATGCGGAAGTCAACCGCCGTATACCGTGATATATATTTCTTCTTCCCACGGCTGTCTGTCTGGATGTCTGGATGTCTGTCTGTTGTGCTTTTGATGTGAGAGAGGAAAATGAAGTACGCTCTCTCTCTCTCTCTCTCTCTCTCTCTCTCTCTCTCTCTCTCTCTCTCTCTCTCTCTCTCCAGCCCCTGCTCACGTGAGTCAGTTTCTTTCGAGATTTTGATGGGTTTCTCTCGCTATCTTCTCTCGATTTCTTCTTGCTTAAAGTAATAATAATAATAATAATAATAATAATAATAATAATAATAATAATAATAATAATAATAATAATAATATCCTTTATTTCAGCTCAGGGCCCCATACAGAAATTTACAGGGTAGGCACAATACAATACCTGCCCTGTCTTTTTCTATATATGGCCCTGAGCTGAATTAACTGATGTTATTATTATTATTATTATTATTTATTATTATTATTATTATTATTATTATTATTATTATTATTATTATTGCTGCATGTATAAAGGAACTTTGAAAATATTTTAATTGCTGAGACTCATACATACCAATTTGTTCCGAGTTCACTCAGATGCAAAAATCAAAAATAAAATCTTTGTATATCAGACATCTTCTAAGGTGGCGGAATAACGCAAAGTGCTTGGAAGCATAAAATTTATTTTCCTTATTATTTGGTACAGTTAATTCTCAAAAGACCACTTTTTATTTAAAAGTGAAAAAAGATAAGTAAATTAGAAATAGAATCTTTTTATATCAGACAACCTTTAAGGCAACTTAATGGTTCAAAGAGCTTGCAAACATAATATCTATTTTCTCCATTATTTTTTACGGTTGATTCTCAAATAAAAAGTAAATTCAAGACTGTATTTTACATACTTTTATCAGTAAAAAATAATTACAAAATGGGATTTTCGTGCTGGAACGAACATTAATATGCAAAATTTCAAAACGTTAGCACCAGTAGACCAAGTTTTTACTGGGTTTGTCTAGTAACAGATTTGTACTTTTTTTTTTTTTTTTTTACTTTTTTGCATTTTTTGCTTTTTACTTTTTTTACTGTTACCCTTTTATGTTTTTATTTTTTTTTTTTTTTTGCTTTTACTTTTTTACATTTTACTCTTTTGCTTTCTGCTTTTCATTCACTTTTTGCTTTTGTACTGTTCACTTTTTAGCTTTTTTCGATTTTACTTTTTTATTTTTTATATTTTCACTTTTTGCCATTTTTTTTTTTACTTTTAAATTTTTTTACTTTTTGCCTTTTTAATTTTTATTTCTTTTTAATTTTTACTTTTTTTACTTTTTCCATTTTTACTTATTACTTATTTTTTATTGTTTACTTTTTACATTTGTTTTTTTTATTTGTACTTTTTTACTTTTTACTTTTTAAACTTTTACGTTTTTTTTTTTTACTTTTTACTTTTGTTTTTACATTTTTTTGGAATAGCAATCAAAGGGGAATTGGGATCAGCAATACTCAGAATATGTAGACAAATGCAAAGCTGCTTCTCTGTTATAGACTTATTTTTTTTTTATTATGTAATCTTTTTTATTATTTATTCTTTTATTTTTTATTGTTTACTCTTTTATTCTTTTTTACCGATTCGTCAATTGATTTCACTAGTCACCGTCCCAAAACTGAAATGAGATGCAGTTTTATTTCGTTCTCTCTCTCTCTCTCTCTCTCTCTCTCTCTCTCTCTCTCTCTCTCTCTCTCTCTCCCCCTTCTGCCATGGCAAAAAGCTACACATATACTTTTTCTGTCTTACCCACGCCTGGAATATATCATACAGATAACTCTCTCTCTCTCTCTCTCTCTCTCTCTCTCTCTCTCTCTCTCTCTCTCTCTCTCTCTCTGTCTGTGTCTCTCTTCATTCTAGACCCAATTACCGACGAGTTTTGAAATGTCTTTAAAGTCACCCTAGTGAAATGACTAGAGACTCTCTCTCTCTCTCTCTCTCTCTCTCTCTCTCTCTCTCTCTCTCTCTCTCTCTCTCTCTCTGCTGCTTCTTCTGAAGTCTCTTTTATGAGTGTCATGGTGGCTTCAGAGCTTTTGATTAAATTCCTTTTCCAGTCTTCAGCACTTTTCAATCTTTTCTGTTCTATTTCCATTTTTTTTTTGATTTATGATATATATATATATATATATATATATATATATATATATATATATATATATGTATATATATATATATATATATATATATATATAGATATATATTATATATATATATATATACATATATATATTATATATATGGTATAGGTGTTTCTTTATATTCTTTATTTTCTTACTGTTCTGAAAAACATAAATATCTTAACTTCTTGTTTATGTTCATCTGGTTCAAATTATTATTATTAGTATTACTATTATTATTATTATTATTATTATTATTATTATTATTATTATTATTATTATTATTAATTTTCTGTAAAAGAAAACTATTGAGATGGTTTTTTCTGTCCGTCCGCACTTTTTCTGTCCTCCCTCAGTTCTTAAAAACTACTGAAGCTAGAGGGCTGCAAATTGGTATGTTGATCACCCACCCTCCAATCTTCAAACATGCCTAAATTGCAGCCCTCTAGCCTCAGTAGTTTTTATTTTATTTAAGGTTAAAGTTAGCCATGATTGTGCGTCTGGCCACCACGGCCAGCTGAGAGTCTCATGGGCCGTGGCTGAGAGTTTCATACAGCATTATACGCTGTACAAAAAACTCGATTGCACCAAGGAAACTTCGGCGCATTTTTCAACTTCGACGCATTTTTCACTTGCTATTATTATTATCATTACTCGGTATATTATTATTATTATTATTATTATTATTATTATTATTATTATTATTATTATTATTATTATTATTATTATTATTATTATTATTATTATTATTGCAAGTGAAGTTCTATATTTCATATCATATTAATTAAAAAAATTTTCCTCAAGTTATTCCAATAATAATATATTTTCCTATAAACCAACAATTAAGATGGAAATGCTTTTAAAAGACTTCTTTCATTTACCCAGTAGTTTATCGATCCAATTTTGATTTGTTTTTCACGAATAAAAACTCTCCGTTTTGTAAATCAATTTCTTCATTTATCACAATTTTGATTCGTGGTTCTATCAATTAACTTGAGTTTTATTTTATCAGTATTTTCAGATCGTCATTCTAACTGGTAGTTTAGGCATCATCTTTATAATAAGTAAGCATTTCTCGAAGATGATATTGTATATTTTCTAATTATGCGTATGCCAGCCGTCAGGTATACACAATGTATCGTGTATTTACACACACAAAAGTTGAAGGCTTTATTATACAATCCATACTCATATTACATGCAAATGTATGGCTGAATTAATTTTATACGAAAAATTAAGTGTCTTTTGCCTGATGCTATTTTTATGAATGACTTAGAAAATTTAACGAAACACTATGTTATTGTATATATATACTGTATATATATATAATATAGTATATATATATGTATATATATATATATTCGTATACATATATATAAGCATATATATATTATTATATATAAGTGTATTTATGTATACATGTATATTTATAGATATATATAATATATATGTGTGAGTGTGTGTGTGTGTGTGTGTGTGTGTGTGTGTGTGTATGTGTGTGTGTGCGTGCTTGCATCAACAGCAAAGCTCCAAGGTAAGAAAGGCAGTTCCCATCAAAAAACACCATAGAGCGAAGCTAGCTGGTCGAAGCCTTGTGACCAGCCGCGCCAGTTCGGCAAACCTTTAACCAGTCAGGCAATGCATTTATCTGAAACGAATCTTTTGCCTGAAAGCAATTTGATTAGATGGAACACCCTCTTTGAATGGCCCACTGTATTTCAGGCCACTCGCCCCCCCTCCCCGCCCCCTCCCTTCCCACAAATCCTCCCCTCCACCCCATCCCTTTGGGTACCTTGACGTTGTGTATATATAAACTTTGCTATACAGTAGTTCGTTGATATTATTATGTAAATGCTGTATATATAAAATTACTTCTCTCTTTTTTTTTTCTTGACCTTTTCAGCGTGACTTTGTGTCTCCACAGATGTTAGTGTGTGTGTGTCTCTCTCTCTCTCTCTCTCTCTCTCTCTCTCTCTCTCTCTCTCTCTCTCTCTCTGTCCAGTTACATAATAGTTAAGAAATTCATTATAATAAAAAAATAAAGAAAAAAATTCAGAATACATACATAGGGTTCTCTCTCTCTCTCTCTCTCTCTCTCTCTCTCTCTCTCTCTCTCTCATCACATGGGTGTTTAAAAATCCCATTTATCAAAAATATGAAAAATAAAGAGAAAAATATATATATGTAGAGTCTCTCTCTCTCTCTCTCTCTCTCTCTCTCTCTCTCTCTCTCTCTCTCTCTCTCTCTCTCTAACAAGATTTGATGAAAACATTTCCAAAACAAAGAACATATACTTGCGAATCAAATCTAAATTCAGAATATAGATGTAGAATTTCTCTCTCTCTCTCTCTCTCTCTCTCTCTCTCTCTCTCTCTCTTTCTAATAGGATTTGAAGCAAACCTTTTGAAAGTAAAGTACATTTTCATGCACAGAAAATCACTAGTGTTCGTTTCACTGACGAGCATCGAGAGAAAAAGAGGGAGAAGAAAAAGAGAGAGAAAAAAAGAGAGATAAAAAGAGAGAGAGAGATAGAGGGCTCTCTATCTAAACGGTTCAGGTATATTGGTATACTGGTTGTGTACCTAAACCGAAGTACACACCATTCACAACAGTTTAGTACCTGAACCCAGGTACTAAACCCGTCATGTACATCCCTCTGTGGTACTAACGACAGGTAAGGAATGGTACAAATGGTACAAATGCTGTCATTCACTCTAAAGGGTTTGTACAACTATTGTACAACTCGCTGGCAAAATGGAAAAAAAAAATAAAAAAAAACTTCTTCGGCTTGTTCAATAAATCTGTACACACACACACACACACACACACACACCACTTCCTTTGCCCTTCGCCATTTCAAAAAAAAACCAGGCAGAAGAAGAAGAAGAAGAAGAGGAAGAAGAATAAGAAGAGGAAGAAGAAGAAGAGGAAGAAGTAGCCACTCTCGCGCATGCTCTGTGGGGCATGCTTGCGCACTCATACCCTTTAATATTAACATGCCAACCCCGGAGTTTTTAATTCACGAATCGAGCTGCAAGCAATCGTACGAATTTAAATACTACCGTGTGTACAAATGTGTATACACACACATACACACACAGACATGCACGTCTTAGGCCCATGCAAAACTAGACTCACTTTTCCGGTCATCGTACTACAGAACACCTCGCCGTACCTTGGAGAACAGCGTTCTCGTACGTGTACAACGTATGCATGTGGAGTTTATGTATATGTGTGTGTGTGTGTATGTACAATCATACACATTCACATGCACACGCAAATACACACGTATACAGCCACGCAGAGGACTTTCTTTTACCGGTTGTGTGTGTTTGAGTGGGTCTAGCACCACACCCTCAGAATCAGACAGAGTTCTCCTGACGCACCAGCTTTAATTCGAACCCAACCGACGACGGTATAGCCAGGGAGCAGCCAGCCACACACACACACATACATACATACATACACATACACACATACACATACACCGTCGTTCGTTTCTTCCAGCAAGCAGAGAGAGAGAGAGAGAGAGAGCTCTTCATATTACTTTGCACAATTTCCTTGCAGACACACACACAGAAACAGGCAAGGGAATGCCTTCGTTCTCTACGTGTAAATCATTATTGTTTCGGGGATGTTGTCATGTAAGCGTTATCTGTCGTTATCTTTGACGCTTTTTACACTTTTTAATTGTGTTTTTCTTTTGTGTAAGTGTGTGTGTGTGTGTGTGTATACGGGCTCAAACACACATTTTTCTTCTTAACAATGACCTTTCTATTCGAGTTCACTAAAACTACTGCAGGCAGAATGAAGTATCTCCATTAAAAAAATTACTTCAAGGGTAGATTTTCTTACAAGTGGAGAGAGAGAGAGAGAGAGAGAGAGAGAGAGAGAGAGAGAGAGAGAGAGAGAGAGAGAGAGAGATCAAGTTTCAATCTCTCATAAGGAGCAAATGGGAGCATGATTCCACCCAAGACATTCTTAGCCTATGAGGTTCACATACATACATTCGTATATACATATACATACAAACATGCATACATGCATACGTAAAATCTATTGCAGGAGAGTGAGAGAAATGATGTCCCTCATAGGTGAGAGAAGATAATTATGAGAGATTTTGTGACGGCAAGCCTTTTCAAGACAATGAGAGAGAACTATGTCTTGTGTATTGCAAAAGGTGTTAGTATTTACACATTTAAATGCAAAGGAGAATTTAAAACCTTTTCAGAGATAAAGTTTATCTCTTATAGAGTATGGCAAAGGTTCTAGACTAATAGCTTTTCCAAAATAAAGCTTATCTCTTAACGAGTAGGACAAAGGTGTCTAGATTAATACCTTTTCAAAAATAAAGCTTATCTCTCATGGGGTAGGACAAAGGTGTCTCGACTGATACCTTTCAAAAATAAAGCTTATCTTTCAGAGAGTAGGACAAAGGTGTCTCGACTAATGCCTTTTCAGAAATGAAGCTTATCTCTCAGAGAGTAGATAAAGGCGTCTAGACTAATACCTTTTCAAAAATAAAGCTTATCTCTCATAGAGTAGGACAAAGGTGTCTAGACTAATACCTTTTCAAAACTAAAGCTTATCTCTCAGAGAGTAGGACAAAGGTGTCTAGACTAATACCTTTTCAAGAATAAAGCTTATCTCTCATAGAGTAGGTCTCTCGTAGAGTGGAAAGGTGATACAATTGATTTTTCAAAAGAAGCTGTATTTTCCGTAAAGTAGAACACATTTGGTGGTTTTTAAACCTTTTCAATGAATGAAAAGTATATTTTGCAAGGCAGAACAAAGGTATTGAGACTAATACCTTTTCAAAAGAATGAAATGTTTATCTCCTGTAAAGTAGAACAAAGGCGGTGATTAATACACCTTTTTAATCAATGAAACACTTACTATCTCTCTAGAGTGGAACAAAGGTGTGTGGTTAGACACCACCTTAAAGATGGCCGTAGAATGATCCCTCATCACATTCTGGGGTACAAGGAAGTGTCTCCTGATTACAGTGCAAGTTGTTTCTTGACAAGATGTGGTTTTATATATATATATATATATATATATATATATATATATATATATATATATATATATATATATATATATATATATATATATATATATATATATATATAGCCTATGTGTGTGTGTATATATATATGTACACACATATATATATATATATATATATATATATATATATATACATATATATATATATATATATATATATATATATATATATATATATATATATATATATACACATATCTATCCATCTATATACATACGGAACTAGTACAACGTGTCAGATGTCAGTCATTAGAGATTTAAACATATTTACCAAATGTGGTATTAGACCATTAATCAGGGTCTGGAATTCTCGCTGGGGCCTGGAAACCTCACTGATAGCTGAATAAAATAACAAAGGATTTCCAGACGCTGTCTGTGCAGTCTTGAATATGTTTTGACAGAATCATTTGTTGATAGTGTTTTGTTTTCAGTTGTTCTTGTACTTATCTAACAAAGCACTCAGGTTTGGTTTGAAAAGTCCTTTCGAAGTCTGTACCTGTCCCTTGACTAAGCTGCCAGGTTTGTTTTCTGAAGTCCTTCAGAGTCCTACGAGGGACCACAAACTGATCGCCTTAATCTTTCAACGTCGACTTTCTCAGATCCTAAAGAGCGCAGTTTCCTCCGTGAGGGGGTAGCACCGTCAGCACATCTCAGGGAGTGCAGTGTAGGCATCACTTAAGGTTCTTTGCAGCGTCCCTTTGGCCACTAGCTGCAGCCCCTTTCATTCATTTTACTGCACCACCGTTCACACTCTCTTTCTTCACTCTCACGTTCCTCAACCCTCTCCTAACCACTGTTTCATAGTGCAACTGTGAGGTTTTCCTCCTGTTACACTTTTAAAAACTTTTTGCCCCCGTTTCCATTTCAGAGCTATGCTTGCGGGGCCTTCGGTCTACATTTTATATTCCATTCCGTTCCACAACTTAGTCTCCCGCGTTACTGCTTTGGTCTGGACCTCTTAATTAATGTTGTAACGACTCTTTAGCTCTTTGGCTCTGAACGACCAGGAAGACGAGGCGGCTCAGAAAGCAACCAATTAGGACAGGAACCTGAAATTAAATTAATGAGCCGGAGGCCCACAAACAATATCGAGAGGCGATCGCTGCAAAGGATTAATTGACATCATATCCTTCTAACGGAATGACTCCTTCAAAACCCTGTAATGGGTGATTCCGTAATGCTGTTTTAATTGATGCCTGTATTGAAGTGGATTTCGTGGCTGTAGCTGTTCATGCTATTTGTTTATCGGTTCAGTTATTGAATTTTTGTTTCCTTAAATTTTGAGAGAAGGGATGGCAGATGCATGAGAATGACTTCGATAGATATGACCGGGTGGTGTTAATCTCGGCCATAGTTTTGGAACTGTGGTTCATTTATACACGGAGAGAGAGAGAGAGAGAGAGAGAGAGAGCAAAAGGAGAAGAGAAAGAAGGTAACGAAGAAGGTAACTCGTAATTGTGTGTGTGTGTGAGAGAGAGAGAGAGAGAGAGAGAGAGAGAGAGAGAGAGAGAGAGAGAGAGAGAGAGAGAGAGAGAGAGAGAGAGAGAGAGAGAGCAAAAGGAGAAGAGAAAGAAGGTAACGAAGAAGGTAACTCGTAATTGTGTGTGAGAGAGAGAGAGAGAGAGAGAGAGAGAGAGAGAGAGAGAGAGCAGAAGACGAGCAAAGTAACTCACGCGTGAGAAAACTTAAAAAAAAAGAAAGTCAGGGAAAGCTGAGAAAGAAAGGAAGATTAAATCTTGGGGTCGAAAGGAGAAAGGCCACCTATGTACCGAGTGGTAGTTTGCAAGCGTCTGGGGTGCAGTCAAGGGAAGAAGAAGAAGAAGAAGAAGAAGAAGAAGAAAGAAGAAGAGAGAGAGAGAGAGAGAGAGAGAGAGAGAGAGAGAGAGAGATACAGGGTCGTTCTTCGATACCTGTCAGAGATTGATGGATAACATCGACGTGTACCCTTTCTGTTCGAAGCAGTACTGAGGAGCAGAAACATTGGAGATTCAAAGTCAAGGTAGTAAGAAATACATGTATTGAGTTGTTATTATTATTATTATTATTATTATTATTATTATTATTATTATTATTCAGAAAATGAGACCCATTCATATGGGACAAGCCTATAAGGGCACTGACTTGAAATTCAAGCTTCCGTAGAATGTGGTGTTCATTTGAAAGAAGTAACAGAAGATAATAGGAAATACAGAAAGGGGGATTAATTGCTAAAAAAAATAAATAAATAAATGGATTAATAAATAGATAAAAATGTAAGTAAATTATTAAATTACAAGGAATAAAAGGTGCTGCGTTGAAATATTGTTTTGGGTTGAAGTCTAAACATAAGTTAAAATGTTAAAATTAAATTTTTTTTAATTTTCATTGACAAAATCCTTCGTGAGGTGGAAGGACCCTTGAATATGACGCATTCTGTAAAAGAAGGATGTGAAGATAATACTGAAGTGTGGAACGAATGTGAAAAAGTAAATAAAAGTTAAGAAAATCAAGATAATTAAGACAATCGTCAAGAACCAAATAGATTCGCCACTGCTTCGTTGGCTATTCTGGTCAAGAAAATTTTTTCATAGAACAGGAGAATCCCTATTCTTTTTTATTTCAAATCTCTCTCTCTCTCTCTCTCTCTCTCTTCCCACACCTTGAACTAAGTAACTATACGTCATCATACCCGGTATAAATGCAGACAGGTGGAACGAACTTACACACTAATGATTCAGAGCAAAGCATCGCCGTCAATGTCCATGACCTTGTGGCAACCAGAAACTCTCTCTCTCTCTCTCTCTCTCTCTCTCTCCTATACCTGAGGTGTTGGAGATCAGATTGCCAAGAAGCTTGGGTCTAAATCTTGCAATCTCTCCGCTGATGGCAGGTTGTGTATTACAACTAATTATCGTGTGTACAAGCAAAGGCTGTTCTTGTAGTGCCCGTAGCTAAAACATACACCGAATGGTGACTTACTGGCCACATCGTAACCCGTTACTGGAAAGTTAGACCACTCATGCTTGTCTGCCCTTTCAGAAAATCTTAACTTCTATGGAAGGTAAGGCTAAGTCAAGACTTTAGTTTCATACGGATCTGGTACAGGTATGAGAGCCTCGTCTAAGTTTATATAAGAAAATGTCACTGAGTATGCCTTCCCATGCCCAGCCCCTCCCCCAACATGGGAACATATACCCTGGTTATATCTCGGGGATATAACCTGGGTATATCTCTGGGCGTCATAATGGTTCTTCTATTTCATCCGAGTATGGTACAGGTATGAGTTTCATCATCTAAGAAAATGCTACTGGGTATGCCTCCCCCACCCCTCAGCGTGGGTATATGTACCCTACATATATCTCAGGGCATCATAACGGTCCTTCAGTGTCATCCGAGTTTGGTACAGGTATGAATGCTGTCACCTAAGATTATACATAATAAAAATGCCTCTGGGTATATCCCCCACCAACGTGGGTATATATACCCTAGGAATACCTCGGGGCATCACGATGGTTCCCACCTGTCCATTTCCCAAATTCCTTTCCCCTCAGGTGTACTTGTTACTCAGGAGAGTGGCATTTAAACTCCTGACTGTTGGTGCTGATCCTCGCAGGAACTCAATCTATACTTAACCAGGCCTGGGACCCTGGCCCGTGGGGAGACACAGTAGTTGATATTAATGTTTGCATAGAGATGTTCTCTCTCTCTCTCTCTCTCTCTCTCTCTCTCTCTCTCTCTCTCTCTCTATATATATATATATATATATATATATATATATATATATATAATATATATATATATATATATATATATATATATATATATATATATATATATATATAATAAATATATATATATATATATATATATATATATATATATATATATATATATATATATATGTATATATATATATATATACTGTTTATACAAAATATACATGTGTGTATATACATTATACATATATCTATCTATCTGTCTGTACATTTATTTATCTATCTATCTGTATATACATACTTGTGGAACCTGCCCGTTTGCGTTCAAGACTCCCAATCCTATTCCAAAATAATAATAATAATAATAATAATAATAATAATAATAATAATTTTGTGACGTCACAAGAACCCACACACACACACTGAGAGAGAGAGAGAGAGAGAGAGAGAGAGAGAGAGAGAGAGAGAGAGAGAGAGAGAGAGAGAGAGAATTCCCATACCTCACCTCCCCTGAAACCTTGAAGGCTCCGACATTTCAATTCTTTCTAAGGACACGCTGAACTTTCCTACTTTTCCGCGAGCCTGTGATACCTCTTAGAGGTATTACAAAATACCTCTTAGAAGTATTACACACCTGTAATATTTCTTGGAGGAGATTCATCATTTTTCCTCGGATACATAACTGATGTGACTGTCATTTCTTTCGTCGGTACTAACAAATTTACTGCCATTAAATTCTTGCACGTAATCACATCGGCTTTGTCAAAGGTTGTGGATTCATTATATATATACATGTGCATACATATACACATATATGCAGTATATGTGTTGGCTTTTACTAATAGCAGACCCTCTCTCTCTCTCTCTCTCTCTCTCTCTCTCTCTCTCTCTCTCTCTCTCTCTCTCTCTCTCTCTCTCTACCTACCTATAATTAAGGTGTATTCTTTATCGTCTAATATCAGTGTTATTAACAAAGTCTCTCTCTCTCTCTCTCTCTCTCTCTCTCTCTCTCTCTCTCTCTCTCTCTCTCTCTCTCTCTCCCCAAACATTTATATCTTCAACGCAATATTTTGAGTAGATCTGCAATTGGGTTCTTTGCAAATTCCTTTATAATGATTTTTTTTTTGCGTAAAATGATGAAAATATTATTTAGGCTCAACGCGAAGGAATCATTTTGACAGTTTATTTTTATAAAACTCAGAATTCCCTTACAATGATTTTTTTAAAATGCAGTTATTATTCCCGCACAAAATGAAGGAGCCATTTGGCAATTTTTTTTTTGGGGGAAAATTTGAATCTCAAGAAGTCAATTTTATTTATTTGTTTTTCTTTATTTTCTTTATTTCTCCGACGAAGTGTCACGTGCTGCTCAGTAGAATAAGTGACTGTTAGTTTTTTCTGGCGTCACAAGTGCCTACTTCTCTGAAGAGAAAACAAAAGTGCTTTACTACCATAAAGCAACTCTACTTGGATTTTATAATTTACTTACATTTATATGAGTTCATTTATTATTCTTTTTTATTTATTTTTTGTTTCATAATAACGTATTTCTTCTTTCTGTATTTCCTATTACCCTCTGTTACTTCTTTCAAATAATAATAATAATAATAATAATAATAATAATAATAATAATAATAATAATAATAATAATAATAATAATAACAATAATAATCAGGTCATTTGGTCTCTCTCAAAACATGGCTTACCACATTTTCCCTCCATCCTATTGTCAGCCCTCGCTCGAGCGATAAACCTTTTGTATTTCGAAAGCTCTCTCTCTCTCTCTCTCTCTCTCTCTCTCTCTCTCTCTCTCTCTCTCTCTCTCTCTCCCACCCTATATACTTACGCCTACGCCACCAGCTTCGTCAGAAACTTGTCTTTACTCCTGACATATATATGTGAAAGGCGTAAAGTCTCTCTCTCTCTCTCTCTCTCTCTCTCTCTCTCTCTCTCTCTCTCTCTCTCTTCCTGTAAGTGATTATCCTCGCAACCCACACACACACGCGCGCACGAACTCATCCGTTTCTGAAAACCTGTAAAAGCAAAACCCGCTAAGCTAAGGGCGTAGGTCTTCCAACCTACACCCCAAGACCCTCTTTGACTTTTAAGACTCGGAGGGCGTCGGCAGGAGGCGGCTGAGGAAGAGAGAGAGAGAGAGAGAGAGAGAGAGAGAGAGAGAGAGAGAGAGAGAGAGAGAGAGAGACTCCCCACTTCAACCTTTACTTCGGCAGGAAGAACATCTGACCTTTTCCCTTATACTCTGAGAGAGAGAGAGAGAGAGAGAGAGAGAGATCTGTCGTTCTCCTATTCGCTGTTGTTGAATTGAATTGAATATGGAATTTAGGCCAAAGGCCAAGCACTGGGACCTATGAAGTAATTCAGCGCTGGAGCGGAAATTGACAATAAAAGTTTGAAGGCGTAACAGGAGGAAAGCCTCAAAGCAGTTGCACTACGAACCAGTTGTTAGGGGAGGGTGGAAAGTAAGATGGAAGAAAGAGAATACGAAAGGAGGTACATAAAAGGAACGAAAGGGGTTGCAGCTAGGGGCCGAAGGCACGCTGCAAAGAACCTTAAGTAATGCCTACAGTACACCGCATGAGGGGCACTGACGGTACTACCCTCCTACAGGGGTCGCTGTTGTTACTCTAAGAGAGTACATATATCAGCTGATGACGAACAAGAATCTTGCCTGAAGGTGTTTCAGGAAGTTCCAGAATTCCTGGGCAGAATGAATCGGAAGAAGCTTTGAAGAAATCCTTATTTTTGTTTTGATTTTACGAAATTTAGGCCGCAAAGCCAAGCACTGGGGTACTTCGGGCCATTCAGCGCTCAAGATAGTGGATAAGAGAGAGTTAGAGTGGTTGGACAGCGAGATAACGAGATCTAGAGAATAAAGAAGGATCGAAAGATGGAACTGGGAGAAAATCCCCACATTTGCACAAAGAAGTGATAATTAGAGAGACTGAACAACAAGATTGATGAGGAAAAGGAAGGGGGAACGGAGGTAAAGCAAAAGGCTAAAAAATGGGTGCAGCTAAGGGCCTAAGGGACGAGCCAGGCACCCTTTAGTAATGCCTACAGTGCACCATGTGAGGTGTACAGATGGCACTAACCCAAACCCGCCTCTACGGGGGACTTACGTTGATTGATCAGCTGTTAAGAGAACTGTTTTGGTTTTCGACCGAGGCGCAATTGACATAAATTATCGTGCCCCGTTGATATGGCCATTGAGTTGGGTATGCTGTAGTCAATCAACTGTTGTAGGGAGGAGGGGAGCAAGGAGAGAATGATATATATGTATATATATGTATGTATGTATGTATGTATGTATGTATGTATGTATGTATGTATGTATGTATGTATGTATGTATCATCAAGCCAAAAATAGCCTATTAAAGTAGAATTCACTCTACCTTGGGAACATCTTTCACCCAAAGAGATCCCATATAATAAATCCTCCTATCTTGAACTGGATTCGATCCTATGTATTTTAGGATTGAAAGTATGGTTACTGCATCCTTAATCCAATACCAAAAGACATAGGTTCGAATCCCGGACAGGGTAGGAGGTATTTATCGTAAATGATTCCCTTTTGTATGTAAGTTATTCCCTACATAAAGTGAACCAACTCATGTACACCTACTTGCTTCCGTGTGCTTGAGTCTGCTATGTGACCTTCCATTCTTTTAGACCTTTTCTTACTTCTTGCTGATCAAGGGATCCACCTTTGGTCCAATCTCCACAAAATTCCATGCATCAGTTTTAGCATTATCCTTTCACATAAGCTCCTCGTCGGAAACAACGAGAACCGCCTTCCAGAGACCCGTCCGTCATTCCAGTTCCGTGAACAGTTACCTGGAATTGCCTGTTTACGGATTCTTCCTCAGGTCGTCAATGCTTAAAGGCCTTGGGTAGGGCCCTGGAAAAATCGCGGACTTGTGTTTCCAGTCAGTCCAGGTTGACTCGTTTTTGACAGGTATCGGGCTCTCTCTCTCTCTCTCTCTCTCTCTCTCTCTCTCTCTCTCTCTCTCTCTCTCTCTCTCTCTTGCTGAAGCATTCCTTTAACTGGAAATCTCCAGTTCGCTTACATTATCTAGTTATTTTCTTAATGCTCCACATATCCGTATGTTCTAGAAACTACATGTGTTTAAGAGAGTGTAAATGGATAAACTACATACAGTTAAAAGAAATACAAATATATATGTACATATATATTAAATACACGTACATATGCAAACACACACACACACACACACACACACACATATATATATA
>NC_089764.1:28638735-28663735 GCF_040412425.1 Macrobrachium rosenbergii | reverse complement strand
ACCGTCGTCGTCGTCTCCGCCGCCGCCGCCGTCGTTGTCGTCTGCCCACCACACCCTGGATCCCTCTCTCTCTCTCTCTCTCCCCCTCTTTCTCTTTCCTCTCTCTCTCTCTCTCTCTCTCTCTGCGGCAGATAGACGCAGACACACAAGAGGAAACTTCTTCATCATCATCATCGTCAGCAGTCAGTCGGTTTGGCACCGTCTGTGGTGGCTGCTGCTGCTGCTGCTACAGCTGCTGCAGCCCCTGGGGCTTCGTCGTCGTTGGTGTGGTGGCCCTTCCTCAGATCCTCGCTGCTACTGCTGCCTGCTAGTACTAGTATCGCCGGTACTTCGGCGAGGAGGAGGCCGAGCAGGAGTCCTGGGTTGGTTGGGCGAGCCTCGAGTCTCATTCCTTCAGCAGCAGCAGTAGCAGTAGCATGGAGGTGGTGCCCCCTCGACCGATCTGTACCTACGGCCTGTCAACTGACTGATACCTTCGCCGTCGTCGAGGAAGACAGACGGACAGACAGCCCCTTGACACACTATATTTAGCAGACCACGCGGTGGCTGCTGACCCGTTACGTGACGGTGGTGGTGGCGCCCTCGCCGCGCCCCAACTGCCTCCTCCTCCTCCTCCCCCTCCTACTCCTCCATACCTCCTCCATCACCACCACCACCACTACCTCCTCCTCCTCCTCCTACTCCGTTCAGCCTCTCTCCGCACTGCACCAGCTGCTGCTGTTTCTGCTACTGATGAAGTCTGTATTCCACCGTCTGCTCCTGCTGGTGCTCCTGCTTCTCCTGCTGGTGGTGTCCAGCTGGAGCCATCTGACCCCGTTCAGTGCCACAAATATGATAATATGAATTCAGTGCCTCGCCCTCTCTAAGTGACTTTAGAAACTCTTGAAAACGAAGCAGACTGTTTGTACTGGGAAGTGCCACCGCCGTCTTTTGTTCATAGTCGTCTTGGGAGTGATTAGAAAAGGACAGACACATAGACAGACAGATGTGTCTTAGGCCGGAGCAGAATAAGAGCAAGAAGAAGAACCTTAGAACCAACAACCCATCGCAGCGTATAAGAGAAGGGAGAGAGAGAGAGAGAGAGAGAGAGAGAGAGAGAGAGAGCCATCGTCGGTATACCACCACTACCATCATCATCATCAGCTGGCCTGCCACGAGAGGGTAGGTGCCCGTAGATTGGGGAAAGGGGGGGGTGTCGGGAATGGGGAGAGGTAGAAAGAGAGAGAGTGAGAGAGAGAGAAAGGGAGAGGAGGGGAGAGAGAGAGAGAGGGGGGGAGGTGATGAGAGAGTCAGCAGCGAGGCACTGGCAACAGGGGGCGGTGACAGCTAATGGGGAGGAAGAGAAGGAGGAGGAGGAGGGGAAGGGGGAGGAGGAGGTTGTGTGAGGCTTACTAACTACCTCGCTCAGCAACGGACCATCAGTGACTGCCACCAACCGTTCCCTGGCCTCATTGTACCTTCCTCTCTCCATCGTACCTTCGGCACCTTCTCTCGTCCTCCATTGATTTCAGGGAGTGCCACCACCCCCCTCCTCCTCCTCCTCCTCTCCCTCCCCCCTGCTTTTCCCCCCACGAGGAGGGACACCGGCACCGCGCCCTACAGCTGCTGCTGCTGCTGCTGCTGCCGCTGCTGCCGCCGCTGCCAGCCTCAATATAACTCGCCACGTGGCCAAAGCAGCCCTCACCTCACTCACTCAGCCTTCCTGGAAGTGAAAGTTGGTCAGCCAAGGCTCTTCGTCGAGGTCATTGCTGGTGGAATTCCCCTCCTCCTCCTCCTCCTCCTTCCTTCTCCTCCTCCTCTTTCCTCCTCCTCCTCCCCCTACGGCAAACCACTCCTATCGCCCCCACGATGCCCTCCTCCTACTATTATAATCCCTCCTCAGCCAGCTAGAGTCGAAAGGAGGAGGAATGGGCATTTCTGGCCCTCCCTTCCTATATATCACACTGGTTGCCCAAATCAGATGGAAGACTCCCGTTTCTAGACTGAACAGAATTCACGGAACAATGTGATCGAAGCTTTTTTCATTTTTAGTTTTTGCCCAGAACCATTTAAGGTTTTTCGCAGCCCCACTTAGAGGTGGAACTTTTAAAGCATTGATTTTGCGGGAGAACGAGAGAGAGAAAGAGAGACACAGACGGAGGGGGAGAGAAAGATAGAGAGAGACAAAGAGAAAAAGAAAGACATAGAACAGTAAAAGTATAAAAATTCCAAGCGGCTTTGGACAACTTAAACCTTCCCACGTTCCATTGCTGAGTTCTTGATAATCGCTGGGCATTTTCATTATATTTTTACAAGTAAAAAAAATAGTTTTCGCTTTTCGTTATAATCTAACACATACTTTGAGAATGACGAGTGAACAACGGTGAAAAAAATCAAAACGGAAGAATAATAACTGAGAAAAAAAAAAAAACTACGAACATCGAAAAGGTTTCGGATTGGCGTGAACAGATAAGTACCACCATTGGATAGATACGAACCATCTGGAACCAAATCGATGATCCCCGGTCTATGGGTGACCTGCCCATATGTGAAACGTCGACCTAACTATGTATACATACGTAGCACATACGTTTCTCACTAAACACCTGGTGTTTTGGGATGTTTAACCAGTGATATCAGTGAATTTTGTTCAAAAGGACCACCACCACCACAACCTTTATGCCTTTTTGTTCAACAAGCAGGCGCCATCTTGATTTGAAATTGGTGAGTTTTTTATGGATTTTTTTTCCAAGCTGTGGCGCTTTTTAAAATCTTTAAGAGTTTTCTATCTTAGTTTTCCAAGCCACAGTCTAGTTTTTTTCGATATTAAGGTGTGGTAGTTTGAAAAAAAAACTAAGTTTTCAGAATTTTGTGAACTACCGAGGTTTTGCCATGATAGAATTTTTCCAGTGTATCAAGCTGTTTGATTTTGATTATTTTTTCATCATTATTATATCATCATCATTACTAGTGCCTTAGAAAACATTAAACTTTTTCTTAACACCATACCAGAGGCCTTTTACACTCAGAGTGCATAAACTTGATTCGAGTGATAGAAAATTCTCAGTGTACTAGAGAAAACATTGCGACATCATTGCAATTCTGTCTTAAATACATTAATTACTTATTATGAATTCCTAATTAATTCATATTCCTGCATAACGTATAAGCTATAGTGTTTGTGTGCTAGACCATCTGACAAAAATAAGAAAAATTCCTCAGACCTTTTTCAAAAGACCGTGGTCTCGTGAGCACACGATTTTTGCACGTATCTGACCAAGACTTGTTTCAGTATTGACACGCTTTTTGCAAATTCCTTTCAGACATATAAATATAGGTTTCTGTACTTACTTGTGCCCTTCTATTACAGTGCAGACTTTCTAAGAATCATTTGGTTTAATGATCTAACCGGCAAGAATTATCATTCCTGGTAAAATTTCTTTTGTATGTAGAGTTCTGTCGTTGATCTGATTTGAAACAACTTGAGGCCTTACGTAATATTATGCAATCATTCTTACCTGTTCTTAAAGTTATGCACCATTCATAGGAAAGTAATGTTTTATATATATATATATATAGGTTTTATATATATATATATATATATATATATATATATATATATATATATATATAGGTTTTGGAATAAAGTGTGTATAATACATTATATATATATATATATACATATACCTGTATGTGTGTGCTATGTTTAGAAAAGGGTCAAAGTGTGTGTGTGTATAGAAAACTGTATATATATATATATATATATATATATATATATATATATATATATATATATATATATATATATATATGCTCATTTTACCATGGTACGGCCTTTGCGTGAATATCAAGTTTGTACGTTTATCAAAGATCCTTTTAATATGACTTAAAGCGATTTGACGATCTTTACAAAGAGTAAAAATAATAATTCCAGAATAAAAGCGAGCGTTGTCTTCCCTAAAATTTGAACAATGCGGGTTCACCGGTTTACTTAGTGAGTTATTATCATATCATTATTTTTGAGAGAGCCATCTGCTAATTAATATTGGTAATTTGTAAATATACACAAAGTGGAATGATTTTAGAAAAATCCGGTGCAATGCTGCAAAAAATATTATTATTGTTGTTATTATTATTATTCTGTCAGAAATTCTAAATTTGGGATTATATAAATCGATGGAAGATAATTAACGGAGCCAGACGTGAGTAAAAAAAAATTCTGCTGTTTCCCAAAGAAATTCGAAAAACAAAAATTTACCTTGTGGTGTGAGACAGAGTACAGTTAAGCACTTGCGAGCCACAGATGTTTCTCTCTCTCTCTCTCTCTCTCTCTCTCTCTCTCTCTCTCTCTCTGACGCACACACACACACAAGCAAGCAAGCAACACAAGCAGTCTTCTCACCTGATTAAATGCATTCTTTTTTAGGCCTATTCCAGTACATAGTCTAGTGAGTTCTTGGAATTTTTTTTTTTTTATTGTTGCAATTCTACTTTACGATGACAGGCCAACAACGTTAGTAACATTGGGGGGCCTTTCCTCTCCACCCCCCCTTTTTTTGGGGGAGAGGGGTTGAGGGGAAGGGGTTCCGTTATGGTAAGGTGTTCGGGAAGCAGCGGCGTCGATGTCGTCGGCAGTTCTTGGTGGGCGACCCTTTGCGCACAGACTTCTTCCATCATGGCGCACCAACCCCACCTTTCTCTTCCTCCTCCTCCTCCTCCTCCTCCTGCCTCTCCTCTTCGTCTTCTTCCTCTTCTTCTTCTTCTTCTTCTTCCTCTTCCTCCTCCTCTTCCTCATCTTCTTCCTCTCTTTCTTCTCATACTCTCCTCTGCGAACCATCTTCTCCATCATCGCCCCCCCCCCACACACTCCTCACCACACCACACCGGCCCCTTTCCCCAACGTCTCTCGGGGTCTTTTTGGGGTTCGAGGACCCATCTCCTCTACCAGCTCGTCTTTTCAGGGGGGAGGGTGTGAGTTTTAGGACCCATCCCCTTCCCCACGTCTCTCCTCCCTCCATCTTGCCTCTTGGTGGAAAAGAAAAATGTCTAGAGAGAGAAACGGACACACTTCTTAAAAACTAGACCGATGTGTAATTCGACATTGCACATCGGTCTAGTTAGTTGGGCTCATTCATCACACCCCACATGCATGCCATACCGTTGGGGGCATCAATCATCAGCCTGTTAGGTCTTCATCAGATGGAGGGTCAGGCTGAACTTGCGTCTGTTTGTTTCTTTCTTCGGCTGTTCATTCCTCCGCGAGGCTCTAGAAAGAGGTCCGAAGGGTCATTCCTCGCTTGAGGAAACTTTTGGCAGATTTCTCAGCAGACTTTGGTAAACTGGAGGAAACTTTTGACAGATTTCTCAGCAGACTTTGGTGAAACTGGAGGAAACTTTTGACAGATTTCTCAGCAGACTTTGGTGAAACGGGAGGAAGCTTTTGACAGATTTCTCAGCAGACTTTGGTGAAACTGGAGGAACCTTTTGACAGATTGTTAAACAGATTTTGGTGAAACTGGAGGAAAACTTTGACCGATTTTTGAACAGACTTTGGTGGAACTGCAGGAAACTTTTTACTGATTCTTCAACAGACATTGGTAAAACTGCAGGAAACTTTTGATTGATTTTAAACAGATTTTGGTGCAACTGGATGAAAATCTTGACTGATTTTTAAACAGACTTTGGTGAAATTAAAGAAACTTCTGACTGATTTTTAAACACTCTTTGGTGAAACTGGGGGAAAAATTTGACTACAATATTACTCAGGGTTGCAGTGAATCTCGACTTCGTGTTTGCAAACAGACGTCACAGAAAATAATAGATTTTCTTTGGGTATGGTGATCGGAAAATAAGGGAGCTAACTTAAACCAGCTTGACCTACCCTAACCTAACTCAACTTGAACCATTGCTGCTACATCAATTTTTTTTTTTTCTCAGGATTTTACTCTCATGAGCCACATGAAATCTTTGTAAATGATATAGCCATTAGCTCTCAAATACAGCGATAGCAGGTCAACGAAAGTATTTGCAAGGCAGAACTAACGGCATTATACGTTTATCTGTCTTGGTGTTTGTAAACCACGAATCAGCTGTTGAAAAATATATTCAAGAGACATAAGAATTAAGATCTCAGGGTCTAGTAAATGCACAGATTTGTCATTACTGCATCAAAATGACTTCTCTGATGCTGATCTTTATAATGCAGACGATTAGCACACGCACACAGACAGAACTGCCTTGGAAAGCAACACAGTCAATTATAGGCTGAAAGGTTCTTCTTGGCCGTTTTTTCTCTGTGTACGCAAGGAAAGCAAAACAGGTAAGAAGAATAATATGATTCTTCATTGGCTTTGTCACTTGGTGAACTCGAAGTCAAGGCTTCGCTCAGCTTTTGCTTTTGTTCAACTTTTGCTCGCCACGTCTGATGTTGCAGGTGACGTGCTCTTGGTGATTTGACGAGAGAGAGAGAGAGAGAGAGAGAGAGAGAGAGAGAGAGAGAGAGAGACACATTCTGAAGCGTTCTGGTAAAACCACGTGAGGTACTTGGAGAATTTCTCTGTGTAGATGTCAACTTGAGTGAATGCTTCACTTGTCCAAGATGAGAGTCGAGAGTTATACTTTTCTGGAAATACAAATATACGCAGTCCAGCTTTTCCTTTTTCCTTGGGAATTGTGGCCCCTAGACACTTCTTTATCGGAGCAAAGTCCCATTTTTCCTTTTTCCTTGGGAATTGTGGCCTCTAAACTTCTTTATCAGAGCATAGTCCAATTTTTCCTTCTTCCTTGGAAACTGTGGCCCCTAGACACTTCTTTATCGAACATAGTCCAGTTTTTCCTTATTCCTTGGGAATTGTGGCCTCTAAACTTCTTTATCAGAGCATACTCCAATTTTTCCTTTTTCCTTGGGAATTGTGGCCTCTAAACTTCTTTATCAGAGCATAGTCCAATTTTTCCTTTTTCCTTGGGAATTGTGGCCTCTAGACACTTCTTTATCAGAGCATAGTCCAATTTTTCCTTTTTCGTTGGGAATTGTGGCCTCTAAACTTCTTTATCAGAGCATAGTCCAATTTTTCCTTTTTCCTTGGGAATTGTGGCCTCTAAACTTCTTTATCAGCATAGTCCAATTTTTCATTTTTCCTTGGGAATTTTGGCCTCTAATGTTCTTTATCAGAGCAAAGTCCCATTTTTCCTTTTTCAATGGGAATTGTGGCTTCTAAACTTCTTTATCAGAGCATTTCCCTTGGAAATTGTGGCCGCTAAAACACGTCTTTATCAAAGCATAGGCCATTTTTTTTCAATTTCTTGGTGATTTTGGCCTCTAAAACGCGTCATTATCAGTCACGTTCATTGCCTACGTGGCAATGAAAGATTTAATTGAACCATCGGGAAAAGAACATAGTAAACCTTTACAGGTGTAGGCTGTCTGCACGGCTCTTGGTAACACGGACAGTATCTTGTTATTATTATTATTATTATTATTATTCAGAAGACGAAACCTATTCATATGGGACAAGCCCACCAAATTGAAGCTTCCAAAGAATATTAAGGTGTTCATTAGGAAGAAGTAGGAGGAAGTAAAGGAAAATACAGAAAGAAGAGATCCCACTCACTGATTAAAAAAAGAAAAAAAAAATTGATAAGTTAACAAATTGATAATAGGTCTTTTCTTCCTCTTACAGGTGAACTTGTTCAGTTTTGTCTACCGTTAGTTACCATCTTTGCCTTCGGGATTTTTAAACCCTGTTGAAAGTATCAAGGATTTCTCTTTAAGATTTGGCTAATGAAGATAGCGGTTGCATTTAGTTTCTTGAAGCACTTTTCCAAATTTTCAGAAGAATATCAATGACATGTCTGCAGTTTTTAAAACGTAATCCTACAGCACTGAAAATATTTTTTGATGGACATTTCAGAAAAAAATAATCAGATTGTAAGAATGAATTTGACTGTAATCTTGCCGGGTTTAAGGCGAGATATTGTTGTGGCCATAGCCTCTTCAGGATGTGTCTGTGAAGAGAATACTGCATATTTTTCGTAAGTTGTCCCTTTACCAACTTTCTTTCTCCGCAGGCTTATCGGGTCTTGACGTGACCCATTACCGCTTGCACCAGACCGCTAAGGCCTGAATTCTTGACCCGGGTCTCTGTCCTAAAATTTCCTCCGAAATCCTCGACTGTGATGCCTTCAAATGACTGACGATAATCATCTCATTTTTTGGAGACTCCTTTTCTCGATACCTTAGCACCTACCAGAGGCGGGAGAGCAAAGAAGCGTGCAACTGCGCAGTTTGCGCACCGCTGCGCAGAAAGAAGGAGGAGGAGGAGGAGGAGGAAGAGGAGGGGGAGGGGGAAGGATCGGACACGTGTTGCGAATTGTGGCTCGCGTTGCATAGAAGTGGGATTTCCCACAACCCCTACATTCAGCTTCTAAAAAGAACGATTGTATTGGTGCATCTTCCTTCCCCCCTCCCCCTCCCAACTCCATTCCCTTTCCACCACCCCACCCCTCCCACACCCACTCCCACACCCACAGCTTCTCCCCTCTCTGGTCACCATTTGTCTTTTGTTTCGTGAATGTTCGAGCCATTAATAGGGGCATTTTTTCACTTCTTAAAGGAACAGGTGAACTGCAAGCTTTTGGGGGGCACGCCTTTCAATGCCCACTAACTCCTCCTCCTGCCAAGGGGCCGGGGGCCAAAATGATTTTAGACAGATTCCTTCGTTCATTATCTTTGCCGGGAACTAAATCCTGATGCTTGATCTTGTAAGGCACAGAGATGGATTAGTTTGGATATTGATTTTAGCCAATAAAAAAAATAACTACACCAATTATTACAAAATCGTGCACAAGACAAGGAACTTTGATATCAGTCAAAATTATCATTTTCCTTTTCACCAAAACAGATTACATTCAGTCACCAAAGGGGGTCATTTGTAGTGACTTCGCCTATCATCCAGTCTTGGCGAGAATCTAGATGAACTGTGAAGGAACTGCGAAATGTCACAAAGGAGAGCTTTGGTTTTTATCTGTGATATTTCTGTTTCTTTTATAACAACTGGTCTCTCCTTTCTGTGCTTCGTATTATCTTTTGTTACTTGCTTCAGATGAACACCGTAATATTCTGTGTAAGCTTGAATTTCAAGTCAGTGGCCCCTGTGGTGGGCTTGTTCCGTATGAATAGGGCTCATCTTCTGAATAATAATAATAATAATAATAATGATAATAATAATAATAATAATAATAATAAACATTCTTTCACCAGCGGAGTCACTTCTTGCAACCGGTACCAAGAATGGCTGACAAATCTACCCACTGCGTGAATATATAATATACCCACAACAGCTTGTTCATTCAGAGGCATTTAGCGACTACGGTGGAAAATGCCTGAATTTGAGGAAGAATAATACCCTTTACGTTTTTGGATTTCGGGACCTATCGCGGCCCATTTCCGCATGCACCCGTCTGCTAAAGACTGTTGTCAGAAGTCTGGTAACCCTCTCAGTCCTAACATAGCAGACTTAGAGGAAATTTCTCAGTAGTCATGAGTTCCGATTTCTCATGAAAACAGTTAACGTCATATGTCTAGGAACCTCCCCGTTGTGGAATGTCAATCATTTCTTTCCTCCCCAACCGCCCCCTTCCCCGTTTGCTTAACTAAACGATCAATTGTCCAATGTAGAAATTTAAAGAGAATGTGTTCTTAGAATCCCATGGTGGTGGTGATGATGATGATGATGATGATGATGATGATGATGACGTTACGTCAGCCGGTCGTTATATTCTTTCGATGGATTTATAAGAAACTTCAAACGTCAGCCAGGCCGTCAGCTAAGTCCCACCTCTGAATAATTGCATAAAAGCTTTGGGGATATGCATACGTTTATTAAGCGCTCGCTTTCGTAAGCGTCGCGGCTCTCCTGAATGAATAGAATGTCTTAATTCATCGGATAATTTCATTCATGTGTCTCTCGCAACCTACCCTCTTTAAAAAAAAAAAGGGTGGGGCGTTTAATGACATTGGGCCCCTTTCCCTAAAGTGCACTGTAGGCATTACTTAAGGTTCTTTGCAGCGTCCCTTCGGCCCCTAGCTGCAACCCCTTTCATTCCTTTTACTGTACCTCCATTCATATTCTCTTTCTTATACCTCTCTTTCCTTCAACTGCGAGGTTTTCCTCCTGTTACACCTTTCAGACCTTTCTTCTCTCAATTTCTCTTTCAGCGCTGAATGACCGCATACGTCCCGGCGCTTGGCCTTTGACCTAAATTCTATCTTCCTATCCTTTTCCCTGAAGTGACAAGGCCCTGACCTGACCTGACCTGACCTGTCGCAGAGGTCATGAAGACTGTGACTGTATATCTATGTGTCTGTCTGTCTGTCTGTCCGACATTGTGACGTGAAAATCCCTCGCTGTTATATTATACATTTCTGTGTTCCCTGTTACCTTCTGTTACTTTCAAATGACACCAGAATATTCTTTGGAAGCTTGAATTTGAAGTCAGTGGCCCCTGTGGTGGGTTTGTTCCTTATGAATAGGGTTCATCTTCTGATTAATAATAATAATAATAATAATAATAATAATAATAATAATATGAGGTTAGGTAAGTGGGCAGCTCAGTCTCAGTCGGTGGCCTGACATTAAACAGTTCTGATTAGCAATTAGCTCTTATTGACATAAATGTACCCCGATAATTATCTGACCCCGCCAATGATCATTTGCAGCTTGTGACAAGTCGCTAAGGTTGATTTCAAGAGGGAAAATAGTGCGATATTTTAAGCGCTCGTAAGAATTATGCAAAACGTGAAAGGAAATGAAAATATATTAATCTTAAATTAGTGGAACCTGAAGCTTTGTCAAATTCTTATATTTGACTGCACATTTTAACATAGATAAATGTGCGTTTATGTACATACATGTACATAAAAGTACACCCCTGTAGATGAAAAAGAAGTGAACGAATAGAAGATAATTTTTACATCCGTGACAAATCAATAGCAGACACAAATAAAGGCCTATGTGAAATTGGTTATTATTATTATTATTATTATTATTATTATTCTTATTATTATTATTATTATTATTATTATTCAGAAGGTGAACCCCCATACACACGGAACAGGCCCACCACAGGTGCCATTGGCTT
The DNA here is from genome assembly GCF_040412425.1 of Macrobrachium rosenbergii. Taxonomy (NCBI): domain Eukaryota; kingdom Metazoa; phylum Arthropoda; class Malacostraca; order Decapoda; family Palaemonidae; genus Macrobrachium; species Macrobrachium rosenbergii. The sequence goes on along the minus strand of NC_089764.1, from coordinate 28,652,617 downwards.
GAAATTCTAAAGCTCCCGAAAATATAATGGTGTTCATTTGACGGAAACGACAGAAGGTAATAGGAAATACAGAAAGCAGCGATCAATTATTAGAAAAAAATAAATTAACAAATTAATAAATACATAGATAAAAAAAGATAGACAGACAGATTTAGCAGGTGCCAAGCAAAATGCATAAACAGTTATCAGCGATAGAAGAATGAATAAATAAATGGATAAAGAAGCATTTAAATAAATTTGAAGTGCAAGCCTATGAACAGACAAAGTAAAGAGTTTGAAGATGTGTGAAGGAACTGTAATTATTTAGGAGATGCTTTTATGCTTGCAAGAAACAAAGTCTCCACATTCCTATAGAAGTTATAAGCAATTGCAGCTGTGTTTTTGTTTCTATAGTTTAAGGATAATACTGGCATAAGCTTCGCCAGTTTGATTTAGAATAAGCGAGCGTATGTATATATTATTCCGCGTGTATATATATACATATATTCATTATTTCCAGTCTGTTATTTGGAGCGTTTTTTTGCAATTCGATTGTCTCATTATTCGTGTTGCGAATAATAACTCTTTTATACCACTTAGACTGAAATAGATACAGTTGATGATTATATATATGTTTGATTGTTTCATAACTATGCACATATACACGTGCATACACACATTATAAATATATGTATGTATATATGTATATATATGCGTGTGTTTGTTTATATTTATGAAACAAACATACAAACGCCGTACAGATAATACACCCTAGATAACATAAACCTTACATAAATACACATACATAATTACTCTCTCTCTCTCTCTCTCTCTTCTCTTTCTTTCTCTCTCTTTCTTTCTTTCTACTCGCCCCCAGTGACCTGAGAACTGCGCATTTGGGCAAGAATCGAAGGCAACAAACCGGATGACGTCACACACCTCCAAAATCAGGCGTCACAAACAAACGAACAAACACAAACGCACACACACACACACACACACACACACACACACAAAAGCTTCTAGAGAGAATCGACATTTTAGTGAGGTGTCTACTGTAATGTCGTGTTTGTCAGTCCTCGCCGTCGTGAATTAATATTTGCGTGCTTGGAAATGACAAAAAATGACAAAAATAAATAAATATGGAAAATAACTTTTCATTCGTTGTCGATCGCAAAAATACGGAGCATGCGCAGTTAATAGCTCGCTGCCCTTTTACGGAAATCGCCTGTTACGCAGTAAAGGTGTTCCTACGCATTTTTTTTGGTGGAGGGTGTATCCACGTAATTAGATATTCAAGTACGTTCTTCGAACTTATTCTTCGTATCAGATGCGTTTCGTTCTAATAATAATAATAATAATAATAATAATAATAATAATAATAATAATAGTGAGATCCCTGGTTTTGCAAATATCTCCAAAAGCGATATATGGTAAATAATAATAATAATATTAATAATAATAATAATAATAATAATCAACTGACGAAATAGATCCATGGTTTTAATAACAACGTCTTCAAAAGTAATTGGTAGAATAATAATAATAATAATAATAATAATAATAATAATAATAATAATAATAGTAATAATAAAAATAATAATAATAATGTTTATGCGCATTCTTTACTATTCTTCAAAATCTATCTCTGTATCTTCAGAAGGCAAAAATTAAATCAAATAGGCCTACAACCAGCAATTACATGGTGAATTTCCATTCACTTGCATTGCAATTCTGGATGAAAATTTGTACAAAACCCGACAAACAATTCCATATTTAATATTTAGATACAGCATAATTATTGGGTTTAGTTTTCCGTCTTATAACAAAAAGGTTGCGCCTTTCCACTAACCTCAGGGACCAGGATCGAGCGGCAATAGAGTGGTTGTATGGGAAAGTGGAAAATTCGGATATTTTTTCCTGCAATAGACTTTTACCGTATCCGGATGTTTTGCGAGTCAATGAAATTTGGAAATTGGACCACAGTCGAATTAAAGATAGGGAACCCTTCAGAAGTGTTCGTATGCGCCTGCGCGATTTTGGGTACGTTATATATACAGATATATATTGTTAAGAAATCTCATCTTCTCAACTTTATTGTCTTGGATCTTGAAAACTAAATATATAATAATTTCATATAAGAATTCGGCCGTTGCTTTATTATCTCTCTGCCACTCTTTGGTTTTAAAAACTCACTTTATAGTCTTTAGACTGTTCCAAATGCAATTTTTCCTAGAGCCTCTGATTGCGAACAGAATACGACAGATACAGTATACAGGTCTGCCCAAAAATGGAAAACTGCTGTGTCAGCAAAATTTTCGAAATTGAGATATGCCACCCATTGGGCTCGTGAAACATAAAATACACAAGTTACTGCATTTTCAGAATGATTCTTCAGTGTTTTCCACGAGTAATTAGGGGGTCCCATTTGCATTATCTGCAAAATCAGTAGTAAGGTAAGGGAAAACTGCAGTAAATATCATTTTTCTCAGTTTTGTATTTTTGCAGATACTGCAGTCTTCCATTTTAGAGCAAAAGTATTTCTTTTAGAAAATCCACTATTATTATTATTCAGAAGATTAACCCCATTCATATGGAACAAGCCCACCACAGGGGCCACTGACTTGAAATTCAAGCTTCCAATGAATATAGTGTTCATTATTATTATTATTATTATTATTATTATTGAAGGGAGTGACAGAAAGGAAGAGAAAATAGAGAGAGAAGAGATCACTTATTAGAAAAGAAAAGAAAAATTAATAAATAAATCTATAAAATACAAAAAGAATTGTGTTACGGTAGTATTGCATTACGTCTTAGAGTCATGATTTTCACGCCAGACCTACATGTTGTAACGCCAGTTTTAGTAGCCATAAACCAATCAATCAATCCCTGGCTTGATATCTTCAGCAACCATGGGAACACAGAGTCTATCCTGTATTCAAGATGTCACGAATTGCTAGTTTTATTTATATTTTTTCATATTGTTGCCCATGACGATTTAGACTAACTCTTCGAGGTAGTGCGTGGTGCTCGTTTCGTTCTTGCGATTTGGTTTGCTTATAGGCTTCTATAAATTATGTTTTTAAATATAAATTTTAATCTTTTTTACTTTCGGTTTTTCTTCATTACTTGTGGTCTCTAACTTAATTTTCACCCATATTTCCATACTTCTAGTCTAAATAATAATAATTATAATAATAATAAAAATTAAAATATGTAATTCAACTGTGATACATTATATTAAATTTCATCAACAGGATTCTTTAGATAATTCAGACTACCCCACTCGCTGTATTTTGTATATGTACATATATATATATGTATGCATGTATATATGTATGCATATAGGTGCAAGTGTGAATGTGTACGAAGAATACGTATACATACGTGCCGCTGTATTCACGTATCTATTACACTTTTGTTTTTGGAACGGAATTGACAAAATGCCTGTTGATGCGTCATGACCACTACTAAGAAATCGTTGCTTTACACGTGAGGGAACAATTTAGTTCATTTTAAAACTTCTCTTTGGGTGGGATCAATAAATACCCTTGCCGGAATAATCATGTGCAGTGCATAGTGAGTGTTGAACACTTGATAAGTGGAAATGCTGTTTATGGGAATAAATATTTTTAGAAGTATATATATATATGTATATGTATGTATTTATATTTATTATATCTATATATACATATCTATACATGTTTCTTTTAATGGCCATAATGACCTCTTTACACTATATATATATATATATATATATATATATATATATATATATATATATATATATATATATATATACACACATATATATGTACACCTATCTCAAGAGAATATTCAAATGTGCTATATATATATATATATATCAAGAGAATATATATAAAATATATATATATATATATATATATATATATATATATATATATATATATATATATATATATATATATATATATATATATATTATATATATGTATATAAAGATTTTCTCATAAAAAGAGAGACGGGAACATTATTAGCTGGACTAGTCAAAGAAAGAACCTCCGTGACTCATGAATGTGGAGAATGTTCCACTGACTCGGCATCTGAGATTATTCAACGGAAAACCCAGCCACTCAAGAGAGAGAGAGAGAGAGAGAGAGAGAGAGAGAGAGAGAGAGAGAGAGAGAGAATTCTATCACAAATACATTTCAGTGGCTTTGAATCACGTAATGTTATTTGGTAGATTTAAAGTAATGTTAAATTCTCTTGTTTCTGAAATATACAACGTAAGGAATAGCTTTTTGTAAGTATGTTTAATATCTCATTTTATTTGTCATTAAAAGTGACTTATCTTTCAGTTTCTCATCATTACGTAATACCTACAGAAAGGGGTGGGGGGGAAAGGCACAAGGCCCCTCACCTTCATAAGTTACCCACTCATTCTTTTCTCACCAAACGATGCTTTTTATTTGCCTGCCTTTGTCATCCATTTAATGATTTGCTCTTTTGTCATTTCAGCAGACGAGAGTGAGTGTGAGAGAGAGAAAGAGAGAGAGAGATGAAGGGGAGGAGATCAGCAAAGAGGCTTGAGAGAGAGAGAGAGAGAGAGAGAGAGAGAGAGGGGGGGGGGGGAGGAGAGAAAGAGAGAGAGAAAAAGGACATGCTTTCCACTCATCACGTGAAGCCTGCTAGCCGGACGTTACGTCATTTCAGACATTGGTCGTCATGAACCTTCTTTCAGACTGGCGGTCCCGGCGATGACGTCACGCGCGGTGGCCCCCGCGATTGGTCGGCGGTAGACGGTGACGTCCCCGAGGCGCCGGCGGTTGGCGGAGTCTCGGAGATGACGTGTTGCGGAGCGGCGCTGTGGTTGGTGGAGGCTCCAGCTGCCAAACCCAGCCCGACCGCAGCCAGGCTCACATGGGCCGGCCGTCCGTCGAAGGCTCCGTACCTTCGGCAGTCTAGAGGTTTCTCATCAGCTGATAGCAGCAGCAGGCAGGCCGTTGTTGGAGAGAGCAGCAGGAACGAACTCCTCCGCCGCCATCATCCTCCTCCTCCTCGTCGCCATCGCCACCACCACCTGACGCTCCTCCTTTTTGGTATTGCTTTATCAGACTTGATTCATCAGCCTCTGGGACGATCAAACTGTGTGTGTGTGCAGCTTCCCTCTCTCTCCCTCTCTCTCTCTTAGTCTCTAGATCGCATTTGGAGACACCATTTGGGGACCTGTCGGTTTTGGACTTTAGAAAATACCCGGCTGCTGCCTCTTCATCTTCTGCTGCTGCTGCTGCTGCTGCTGCTGCTGTTCTTCCTGCTGTATTCTACTGCAGCTGAACTACAGCTGAACTGTACAGAGCACAACGAAAGAAAGAAAAAGGAAATGTTAAAAAAAGCGCAGCTGATACGACAAACTAACCCTTAGGATTAGTGGCCATAAGGATCAGTGAAAGTTCAACCGGCGATACCTTGACACCCATCCTCTACTGCTGCCTCTGCCTGCTGCTGCTGCTGCTGCTGCTGCCGCCCCTCCTGCTGCTTTCGTCTGGCTGCTGTGCCGGCCGGCATTAGGCAAACTCCCAAGGTGAGTGGAAAAAGTCTTCAGCTGGGTTCTAGAACTGGTCCGAAAATGTCCATTTTTTTTTTTTTTTACCAATTTTTCGCCATTTTGTGGTCTTTCGTTTCCTTCTGGTGAGAGAGAGAGAAGAGACGAGAAAAAGACTTTCGTGATGGTTATTTCTCTCTATGCCTTCTCATCCCCTCCCTTCCTTCTTCTCTCCCTCCTCTCTCCCTCCTCCTCCTCCTCCTCCTCCTCCCCCCTCCCTTTTAAAGGGGTGGGGTCCGGATTGTCAGAAATTCTGCTACCTCCTGCTTTCACGCTCTCGAAAATCGTATTGGTTAAGACGCACAATTATATCTTCTGGTGAAATTCATCGTCGTTGGTTTTTTTTCTTGCGAATTTAAGCAATTGGCGTCACAGTCCAGCACCTGAAGCCTTTCACAGACGTAAAAATCGATCTAGAAGTGCTCGAATATGCCTATGATGTGAAAGTGGGTTCCCCTGGATACGTCAAAATTAAAAAAAAAAAAAATTGGATGAATAATACGGTATTTTACGTGATTAAAAATTAACGTTTCTGGAAACAGAATTAAACATATGATGATGAGTAATTAAGTTTGGTTTTTGGTGGTGTCTGTATATATTTATCAATATTGGCTACGAATGTGAAAAAGAGAAGGAATATTGTGATCTGACGAGAAAAAAGTGCCTCTTGGAAGAATGTATATGTTTGTGCAACTTCGCCATTTTGATCTGAACAAACGGTGTGGTTTTTTAGTTACTTTACGAATTGGCAGCAGGAGACTTTGACTCTCCAATACGAAAGGAGCGAAAGCGAACTATCCAAATACGAAAGGAGAGAGACCAGTCTCTCTCTCTCTCTCTCTCTCTCTCTCTCTCTCTCTCTCTCTCTCTCTCTCTCGACCCGGCCGTGGACGGAGGAAATGGCTGCCCCTTCTATGTAACGGACTGATGATAAAGGAGATTAAATGGGTGGAATGCTGACGTGGGCTCTCTCTCTCTCTCTCTCTCTCTCTCTCTCTCTCTACACACACGCGATCCATAGATCCAATTTTGTACAATGCTATATATATTCTGTACCCAAGCGGATACGTAAGTATTATGTAATACGGGAGAAAGTTGTCTTAAGTAGGCCAAGATTGGAGTGTTTGAAAGAGGGCGTGTTATTACCGTAGAGTTTTTCAACCTGCTGATTGTTCAGCCTGCTTAAGAAATTCAGTCACTCAACAAAGAATTATCCATTTAAATGCCTCATTATCATGAAACTTACTGGAAATATGTAAAGTTTAATCATTATTGCAAGGAAATTCGGTTTTTGATGACAGTAAATTATATTTCAAAGCAGATATCAGATGGAGTCCTCTGTTCCAACCAAGAATTAGCTATGTAAATGTTTCTTTTTTTTGAAACTTCCTGAAAATATATAAAGTTCAGTCAATATTGCCAGGAAATGTAGACTTAGATGATGTTAGTTATAAGTTATATTTTAAAGCAGATGTTCAAATAGTGTTTTTTTGTGCTAAAGCGAATACTAGACTGTAGTTTGCCCATACGGACATAAGAATTTAATTCTTGCTTAATACGAAAAATACCTTATAAGTTCTGATATTACTATTGAAGGTGATCACCTGTGCAGAATATTAAGAGAGGGAGAGAGAGAGAGAGAGAGAGACACACTGTGGGAAAATCTAAGGAATTAAAGTGCCCGAAGTTGTCAGCTAAAAGACTCGAGAGAATATTTTTTGATGTAAAGAATTCAAGTCATTTATTTTTTTTTTTTACGCTGACGAGTGATCATACTCAGATTACCTTTCTATTTTGCTTTATTTATTAAATTGTAGAGACGTAACGTACCAAGAATACGGGTGCAAGCGAAACCAGATGCATGAGCGTTACATAAGAGATATTCTGAAGAATATGTGTAGAGATATATATATATATATATATATATATATATATATATATATATATATATATATATATATATATATATATATATATATATATATATATATATATGTAGTCGTAACAGGCACATCAGTGTCACATGGGCAGATAAGTGCACTCTTTCTCTCTCTCTCTCTCTCTCTCTTTCTCTCTCTCTCTGTGGTGACTTTTATAATGGTATATATTGATGCAATTGATGTAGGGTTAGCTGACTAGTTCATACAAGATAATTCAAGAATAAGAAAATAACTATTTTTTCATAAACCACAAAATTCCTAGGCGTTCATTTTCCACGACCGACACTAAAATCTGTTGCCATGCGCTAGTTTGGTTGTGGGAAAGGGAATTCTCTCTCTCTCTCTCTCTCTCTCTCTCTCTCTCTCTCTCTCTCTCTCTCTCTCTCTCAGCCGCCACCACCTGCTACCATATCTCAGCGCTAACTGTTACGTGAAGTTTTCCTTCTTCAATCTCCGTTCCCAACCTGTTTCCCAGAAGTGCTTGTATTGGGAAGTTTTTGTTTCATTTATTTTGTCTAAAGGCAATTCGCTGTTGTCATTTACGTTTGTTTTAGATAATATCATAAATAATTCCTTCTCGTGAGACTTACAGAAAGCTTAAGAAGAAGGTAGGCAGCCTGGAGAGACTTTTGTGTATAAAAATCGAGAAAACGCTTAGGCCTATACACTGGTCTCAAGTCACATGAGCATAGGTCTAAAGGGGTTATCAGCTACACAATTATTCATAAAACTCATCTGATTAATTTAACAAATTTGTAACGCCACTAGACGATTTACACCTATAGACTGGCCTCAGTCAAATGAGCATAGGCCTAAAGGGGTTATGTTGTCAACTGCACATTTCTTCATAAAAATCTTTTTGACTAGTGTAACAAATTTGTACCATCTGTAGAGAAATATTTAGGTTAGGAGGAAGTTCAGCAGTTCCCCTGATATGTGTCTGTGATGTGTTACTAAGGCAATCCATTCTCTCAAGTTGTTATGTAACAAAGTTACAGTGGTGACCTTGGAAGCCCCTAACCCCCTCCCTGCCCCCTCTTTTGGTGGGCTGTCCAGGTGTGTGTCTGTGTGGACGTACAGTTGGTGTAAGTGTGGCTGAATAGAAACATTTATTTTTTAAATTTTTTTAGAAGCTTCGTTATGAAAGTATCAAACAAGTTCTGCTACACTTTTGTTGTTGATTCTTTAAAAATGTTTTTGGCATAGTAGAGGACTTGTGGCTTTTAAAATGCGTAAGATTGATTATTCAATCGGTTCAGCTGAAAAAAAAGAAAAGGTGTCTGGTGAACCAGTCTTTTTCTGTGACTGTCTTTTTTTTTCAGAGTAATTCAAAATTCAGTGACATTGTTGGTTTTTTGAAGTGTTCTGACCTACTGAAGGACCTCTCTCGATATATCCAAGGGACTAGAGGCTTATTTCATAGGTGAAATTGATTATTCAGTCGGTTCAACTCATAAATTGTCTGAGAGATTTGCCTGTATGGCCTGTCGAAACGACCAATATCCAAGTGGAAAGGGTGTTAACGACCAATTGACATGTTGCAACGTCTGTCGTTAAGTCTTCAAAATGAGACAGATATCTGTGGGCGGAGACAGGTAACCCGATATGCTGCCGTAAATTGGACTGAGATCTCTTGGGTGGAATTCACATTTTGTCTGAATAATGTCAAGACAGACAAGCGGCAGCCGAAGTGTCTCTCGACAGGTCGGCTAGTGTAAAGGGCCCTTAGTCCATTTACTCGCATTTCCACGCAGTGAAAAAGGAAAAAAAAGGCAACGAAATAAGTTCGAAAACACACAAATCCTGTGCTGTTTCTGCTGCTCTTCTTCTTCTTCTGCCTTCCCTTCTTCCTCTTTTCCTGCTGCTTCTTCTTCTTCTTCTTTTGCCAGTCTTCGACGTCGTGTGGTGCTCTGGCGGTGCGGTGGTGGTGGTGGTGGTGGTGGGAACAGCCAGCCCGGAAGTGGGATTATGTAAATGACTTGACAGACAAGAAGACTTCGGCCCAGCGACGCCTGACAGACCAGCCGCTGCTGAAGACGGACGAACAGAGAGACAGACATACAGACACGTAGACGCACACACTGACTAGCTGGCCTCACACACACACACACACACACACACGAACAAGAACCACGTCACCACATAACACCGGTATTCGTGTTCATGCCTCTTGTTTGGATTACGCCTAATTTTATTCTTTTGTAGAGATATGCTTTGTTTTAAATCGTATCATCAACAGCCATTTAACTGTTTATTATCTGGCTGTTAGGTCTGTTAAAAGCAGGGCAGCCTGGCTGTAAGATCTATTAAAAATAGGGAAATCTGGATGTTAGGTCTATAAAAGTAGGGAAATCTGGATGTTAGGTCTATTAAAAGTAAGAAAGTCTGGCTGTTAGGTCTGTTAAAAATAAGAAAGTCTGGCTGTTAGGTCTGTTAAAAGTATTAAGTTCTGGCTGCTGTTAGGTCAATTAAAAACAGGGAAATCTGGCTGTTAGGTCTAATAAAAGTAAGAAAATCTGGTTGTTAGGTCTATGAAAAGTAGGAAAATCTGGCTGTTAGGTCTATTAAAAGTAAGAAAGTCTTGCTGTAATGTCTATTAGAAGTAGGAAAGCCTGGCTATTAGGTCTGTTAAAAGTATTAAAGTCTGGCTGTTAGGTCTATTAAAAGCAGCAAAGTCTTGCGCAAATAAGTGTTCAGGTACGAAGTTGCCACTGATACATGTTGAAAAAGCTTCAAATCCCAATAAGGAGGTAGAAATCCACTTAGTGATTTAGAGTGATTTAAGTATTTAAAAATACCTAAACAACGTCAGAGATTGATTTAAATATTTAAAGATAACTTAGTTACGTCAGAGAAATCTCACACAGTTCCCTAAAGAGACGGACTTCTGGACGAAACTGAAGGAGGTTTATATTTTATTTCGCGGACCCTAACGATGTAGATCATATCTGGCAAGAGTAGAGAGAGAGAGAGAGAGAGGTCAGTGACCGCATTGATCTCTCTCTCTCTCTCTCTCTCTCTCTCTCTCTCTGCCCCGGAGAGAGCTACTTCCATCTACGATTAGCCGACGATATGTCCTAACGTCTACGTGTTTTTTGTTTTTAAAGGTACATTTCGACTCTGATACCGTTTCTCTGGCTCTTTCGGCATCTGACATTGAAGAACTTGTTATCTAACATAATGTTAGACATTATGTCTAACATAAAAAGTCATTTGATCCACGCTTCTGCTTCAACTAGTATCAACTTATGTAGGCCTAACTCGTATAGCACGTCCTGTCATCCAAGGCTAACCGAAGACTTTTTGCTAATTCATTATCCACTTTTTACCAGATTTTTTAAAACTTTTTTACTATTTGCTTCTTTTTATTTACTATTTTTTACGTTCTTGAAATAAAGGAGACCGGTCACGTAGGCCTGGGGTTGGACCGTTAAAAAAAAAACTTAACCTGAAGGACTGTGGTGGCGTTCCAATAATATTATGACCTTTTATTGTAATGATGCTTGGATCGTGAACGCCAGACGGGGAGGAAATTGTAAGAAAAGATGGTTTAAAATGGTTTAAAATACATGATTTGCTAGACATAGGGTGGAAATTGTGATAAAGTATTAGTTTAAAGTGATTTCAAATATATGATTTGCCAGACTAGGGGTAAATCGTAAGAAAAATTGGTTTAAAATCTGTGATTTGCCAGACGGGGTGGAAATTTCAAGGAAGAATGGTTTGAAATGGTTTAAAATGTGATTTGAAGTGATTTCTTTGGCTTGTTAGTCAGTCTGGTGGCGGCTGTAGCATTCTGGGTAAAAAGCCGATATATTTTGAGGTCAAATACAGTTAAATGCAGCTGAATTTGAAAGCTTTTTTGCACTAGACATTACCTGTGGGACGTAATTTGGAGTAGATATTGTTTCCTGTTGTATTGCATTATGTTAGTTTTAAATAAGATTTGATGTTCCTGTTAATCCAGGAGAGAGAGAGAGAGAGAGAGAGAGAGAGAGAGAGAGAGAGAGAGAGAGAGAGAGAGAGAGAGAGAGAGTAGAATACAGACCGTACCCAAGGTTGCAAGGGTCCAGACGCTGGTATTGATCTGTGCTGCATAACGTATTCACCTTACATTCGTGAAACCCTCCGCCCACCCCTTCCCCCACCCTCCCTCCTATAACACTCACCCCTTCCCCGCCCCCCTTCACACGTACCTTCAACTCTTCCAGTTGTGTGAAGTACTTTAAAAAAAAAATACTACACACAGTACCTTTAGAGTACTTGAGTACTTTTTTAAATGGGTCTAGATATTGGTTCTTCTCTTTTATTAGTCTAAGTCGTATTACTTCAAGTTCTTCGTAGACGGTGATGATTAGGAGGTGAGGGTGTAGTCTATGTATTGGTGGATCCCCCGCCTACACCCCATACAGCCTACCCCCCCCCCACACCACACACGCAAAAAAAGATGATGTCTGGACTCTTTAACGTCACTTTGGCACGACTGCATTATCGAAAAGCTGACCCCAGTCGTTTTTATTGCTGCGACGGGCTATAAGGCAGAAACCGTGAATAAAACCCGTCCACACCTCGGTCTACACTGTACCTACACCCCCCCCTTTCCACTCCCATAATCCTCTCCCCACGAAAACGATATGGCATGAAACACACAAATACACTTCTTTTCTATCTAACATATGACCTGAAACGTAATTATTTTCTTCTGTAGAGGAAATAAGGTCGATTATTTTTCAATAGTACGACGTAAAATAGCCTCTCTCTCTCTCTCTCTCTCTCTCTCTCTCTCTACACACACACATACACACACACAACATATATATATATTCAATGGTTTTCTGCAGTATCTATTCAAGAAATGCTGAACAAGCAAATATAAAACTGCACTGAAGCTCTACAAATGGTTCTACTTTCTTAAATGGAACAAATGAGTCCAGATCCCATATTTTGAGAGAAAAATGAATCTAGACCCTATTCTGAGAGGAAAATGAGTCTACAGTAGATTCTATTTTGATAGAAATATGAGTCTAGATCCTGTTTTGAAAGGAACAATACGTCTACTGTCGATGCTGTGTTCAGAAAAAAAATATTCTAGATCCTATTTTGAGAGAAGAACGAGTCTAGATCCTATTCTTAGAGGAAAATGAATCTAGATTCTGTTTCGAGATAAAAAAAAAATGAGTCAGTAGATCCTATTTTGATGGAAAAATGAGTCTAGCACCTATTTCGAGGGAAAAATGAATCTAGATCCTATTTGGAGAGAAAAACGACCATATCCTATTCTGAGAGACAAATGAATCTAGATCCTAGGGTCATGGTTCCTGAGGAAGGAATCTATCGAAACGTGTCACCCAAGGACAGCGCGAAGAATGGTCCTGACAGGTTGTTTATGTAAGCCTTCTTCGGCAAGATTACGGCGAGAGAGAGAGAGAGAGAGAGAGAGAGAGAGAGAGAGAGGCTCTCATGGGTTGCTTAGCTTTTTCGTACTGCGGCGGTCATGTGGTTCCTTTTTTAAGATGTCCTTTCGTAATTTGGGGTGTCCTTGGGACAAGATAATTATAGAGAGACTAGTTTTATGGAGAAAATTGATATATTTGTGAAATGATAAGAATTAAGATCTAAAGTTCGGTCTAAAAACAAACCACTAATTCGTCTACAGAAATCGTGCCGACCTTATTTAGGAGAAGCTACAGCTGACTGACAGAGAGAGAGAGAGAGAGAGAGAGAGAGAGAGAGAGAGAGGTCGTTCACCCTCTACATCTGAACCATTATGCCTCCTCCCCCCCTCGAGGCTCGTAGGCCTAAACCGAGAGGAAAAGGAGGGAGATCGCGTATAAGGCTTATGGAAAAGGTCGCTGTTACATTTAACGTTTTCTGTATCGAGTTTCAAAACCGCACGACGGAAAATGCGTCGATTCTAACGATGAATTGATGAATTAGTTAATACGTCATCATGACGCACTTAGCGGTTTCGCAAACTCGTCATGAAGAGGCCAAGAGATATAAGTGTATAAGTCTATTTTAGTCTTAATCTCGATTTAACCGGGATTCACTTAAGCTGCCGTATAGTTTATTTATTTAAAAGTGTTTTCTCCTTTATGTTGTTTCTGATAAACGTGTAAATAGTGTGAGAATGCGAAGAAAAAGATATAAAAAAAGAGGGTTTAAACCACCATGGCTGGTTCACGTGGTATCAGTGTGACTCGAGAGCTTCCAGACGCCTCAAGAAATCGATTTTCAACCCCAAGTACATAGTCCCACATTACGTTCCTGGCATTCTTGTCATATTTTTGTTTTTGTTTTTATTCCGTCTTAGACGTATTTCTTTGTTTCTTGTTATTTATTTTTTGTTTTGTATTCCCCTGACGTTTCTTGTGAT
>NC_089764.1:28571235-28633735 GCF_040412425.1 Macrobrachium rosenbergii | reverse complement strand
GAAAGAAGTAACAGAAGGTAATAGGAAATACAGAAAGAAGAGATATCAGTTAATTTGAAAAGAGGAAAAAAAAAAAAAACACACACACCAAACAGGAACTGTTGAGAACGAGTGAAAGCTCCCAGTATTTTGCCCAGAGGGGTATATTTTACATACCCACGAGAAATCCCCCAGCAGTCAGTCTCGACCTGACCAAGTTGGGCATGTCATTCTCTGCCGAATTTGTAGGTCAGTCTTAAAAATAAAATTCATTTTATCCTCATGTTGAAATTAGAAACGGATATTAGAGTTTTACTGGATTGGAACAAAAGAAAACTCGTTTTTGTGAAATTCCTAATGTGGTCTTTTCTATTTTTTTTTAATTTATGCTCTAGAGTTTGTGCTTAAATGAGTATCTTGCCGATTATATTAGTTTGTGGAATTACTGATTTTGAAATGGCTATAGTTTTGCAAGGTAGGAATCATAACCTCTCTTGTATTTAAATGTCTGTTGAGACGAAACAATATCTGTTATTTTTTTTTTTTAGCTGCTATCAACATATTTGTGTTTTATATGAATGTCTGTTCAAAACAGACATATATATCTTTACATTCACCCATGTACTCACTTTCCACCACTGAAATGTCCATCTTCTTGAATAAATCTTTCGCATCATCACTACAGAAGTAGAATAAAGTGTATCACAATATCTCTCTATGAAGATCTTTGGAAGAATCGGGAAAAATATTCATGATATCTCAGACATTCGCGAGATGGTAGGCAAACTCCCCCTTGGCAGTAGAAGTAGTCTCTAAAGCTAGACCAGCAAGAGAACATTTGGCACTCCCCCCCTTTCTCTTAGGTGTAATAGTGGCCCTGTCTGAGCGGTCAGTGACCCTCCTCTCTCTCTCTCTCTCTCTCTCTCTCTCTCTCTCTCTCTCTCTCTCTCTCTCTCTCTCTCTCTGTCTGTCAGCTGGCTAATTGCCACAGGCGACACCTACTCTTATAGAGAAGTCCTGAACCACTGGAGGAGACCACCATTTCTCTCTCTCTCTCTCTCTCTCTCTCTCTCTCAGCTTCAGCCCTACAGCAAGACACTAAAAAGGCGGTAGTGCCACGATTTTTTATATATATAATTTCAAAGAAGTCACTTCGTCCAGTTTAGATCATTTATTGTCGTTCTTTTGATCTTGAAGGATGTTAATATTTGTGTATTAATGTTTGTATATTAATATTTGTATATTTATATTTGTGTATGAGAATACACGAATGACTATTTATGAAGTGGATGCTCGTCATTGTTTGCAAGTTGTGTAACTTTGTTGCTTTCAAAGACTGAAGTTCTGTACTTTTTTTTTTTCTTAATGTTTTCCTGGTCGCCCGGGCCACATTGTGACCGCTTACCTCGAGGGCTATTGAAGGTGTACTGGTCTTTTTTTTTTTTTTTACAAGGAATTGTTTTTATCCTGCCGTTGGACTTCATTTTTTTCGGGATTTGGACTTACTTGAGTCTGAAATTTTAGGGAGATTTTACCGAAGGCAACTGTATTTGAAAACTTTATATATGTATACTTTATTAGAAAGTTTTTGTGAAGAAATTGATTTTACAAAAGACAATTGTATTTGAAAACTATATACTTTACAGGAAAAGATTTAGTGAAGAAATTGTGTTTTGACTAGAGAGAGTTGTATGTGAAAAGTGAATGCTTTACAAGAAAGGTTTTAGTGAAGAAATTGTTCTTACTGAAGACAGCTGTATTTGAAAACTGAATACTTTTTAAAAGAGTTTTTGTGAAGATCTTGTGTGTGTGAAAGGTGTGTACTCGTTATAACTTTGTCTTGGCTGGATGGGAAGAGACCAGAGGTACGCATCAGACCTCTTTTTCCTATTTAAACTCCTTGTTACTTAATGCAGCTTTTTTTTTTTTATCACGACTTAATATATACTTGTCGGAAGGTTTCACGACTTTTTAATTGTCGAAATACTTTCGAGATTTGGAAATCTCTGCTTCCTCCTGTTTTCCCTGAACTTTAGCCTCATGAGGTGGGCCAATAGCTGTTACACTCCCCTTCAATCAAAAAAGCCTCTCTAACTATAGCTTTGCAATGTATTCAACCAGTTTATGCACAAATCTGTTGCACTTAACTCCATCTGTTTCAATAAACGTCACAGACAGTAAGAAAACATCAAAAATAAATTTGTTCTGAATATTTTAAGGTTATTCATCCCTAAGTTTAATAGACAAGCAACTTCGTATTTAGAAATTAGTATATTTGAAGGTGATCACGTGACTGTAAGAAGTTTGCAACAAAAAAAAAATAGTACTGAGTCTAAGATAGCTAATTTAACTTCATGTACTTACTTATTTATTAATATCCTGTAATACTAAAATACTTTTATTTTTATTTTCCAGGTGAGTGCGACGTGGCTTGTCAGTACCAGAAACGACTTCTGGGCCAAGTATGTAGACTGTTTACGTAAATGCAGTGTGCGTAGTACCCTAATTTTTTTTTTTAGAACAAATACGCATTCGTTTATGCTGCAGTATGATAAAGTATTGCCCAAGTGTGTGTGTGTGTGTTGTTTGTGTTTAGTAGGTTATTTTAATCACCAGTGTTTAGGTGGTACCTTAAGGTTTCTGTTATCTGATTGAAGAGAATGATTAGCTATATAACCTTTTTTTCATTTATTTTGTCGAAGATAAAAATTATATAATGACAGATAGGAATGTTTAAAAGCGCAGTTTATTTAAAAAAATTGTTTTGAGTTGACGACTGATATTTAAAATAAAATCATTTTTAAAAATTTTTAGAAAAATAATATGATAGATAAGAAGGCTTGACGCTCAGCAGATCTCAGAAACTGCTGTTGTTGACAACTGATAAATCCAGAAATTCCTTTTATTTACAAATATAGAATAGGTACATTGAAAAAAAAAATTGAAGCCAAGAATATTTCAGAAATTCCCATTCAAAACAAAATTTAAAAACATAGGACACAATCAGTAATTCATCGCTTGAGCAAGAAGACATTCAGACAAAAGTACGAGAGGGGGGAAAAACAATTTCTTTTCCCAGAGAGATAATCAAACAGCGTCGTTTGAATTTGACTAAAACCGAACTATTGTTGATCCTGTTTGCCCAAGTGTCTAAAATATCTGGGTATTTCCAACGCCCTCGAGGAATGGGGTAGCGGTTTAGAGCCAGAAAGTGTTTAGTGTTTAGTTGGAGAAACCCAGGATTAGCATTAGAGACGCAGAAGAGGGATTAAAATAAGGGAGAGATTTCTGTATATAAAAATATGGCAGTTAATCGTATAATGAAATGGGAAACCTTTTATCTCCTGGTACACGGGAAAGATGAGCTTTGAAAAGCGCACAAGGTAATGTTAGCAGGGAAGATGAGGTTTGACAAAGCACATAAAGGTAGTGTACACAGGAAGGTGAGCTTTGAGAAAGCACACAAGGACGTATTAGCAGGAAAGATGAGTTTTGACAAGGCACTTGAAAGTAGCGTAAGCAGGAAAGATGATCTTCGAAAAAGCACACAAGGTAATTCAGTCAGGAAAAGATGAATTTTGACAAACTTGCAAGGTGGAAAGATGAACTCTCATGGCACACAAGGTAATGTTGCCAGGAAAATATTTATTCTAAGTAGAAAGATGAATTTTGACAAGCTCAAGATAATTCAGTCATGAAAAGATGAATTCTGACAACCCTGTAAGTTAGAAAGATGAAGTCTGACGAAGCACACAAAGTCATTCAGTCAAGAAAAGATGAGTTTGACAAACTTTCAAGGTAGAAAGATGAACGTTGACAAATCACTTCAGGTGAAACAGTGGCGACTGAGAGAAGTCAATCAACGGTTTATAGCAACATCAAGAGGAGGACCTCCTCCCCAACCCCTCCCCTAATAAATGATGGACCAATTCCTCTTGCGACGCAGTGCTGCGCAGGTGCTTATGACTGAGACTTAAAAGTCAGGTACCTGATGTAGCGCGCGTCGCGGGGGGGCGAAAAACAACGTCGGGGGGCGGGGGCGGGTGGGCCGCAGCCGAAAAATCTTCTGCTTTAAATACTTCTTCAGGTAGATTTAGAAGACCTTCGGACCTTGTGATGTGCTCATTTAAATATGGTACTTAAGATATGTTTGCGGTTGTATAATTCATGTTTAGAATATTGTTTTGGTGTGAGGATGTAATTGTAAATTCTCTCTCTCTCTCTCTCTCTCTCTCTCTCTCTCTCTCTCTCTCTCTCTCTCTCTATATATATATATATATATATATATACATATATATTTATAATAACTTTAAGTGTTGTCCGGTTAATGGTCTTTTTATAAATTTAATCTTTATAAGGCCAATCCTGAACACATCCCTAAATCCTTTCGTGAGTTACACAAGGATGGCAGGATCAAACAACGTCCCTTTTGACCTCCAGGGTACCCTCACCTCGACCCGTGCCCACGTGGCGTAAGCGGGCATGTTACGTAAGTGGCCTTGGGCAGACCATTATATATATATATATATATATATATATATATATATATATATATATATATATATATATATATATATATATGAATACCAGTATATATGCGCTTATAGTATATTGAATTTATATCATATTGTATTTAATTCAGCCTTTACCAAAAATACATCTCGAAATGGATCCTAATTGATAACTGTAAGTTAGGCTATTACCATGTTGCAAGTTGGGCCACATGGACATTTTGGTATTGAATTCCTGTCTTTACTAAGTAATGGTTTAATGGTTCAGTTTTTTTGTATACTTTAACAGTCACTCTCCTTTGAAGTTTATTTTGTTACAGAATACATAAAAAACCTTCCTTTGTACATTTAGTTTTTATTCATTTATTTTTTTGAATAATCGAAACGCCATTTGTAAAAGCAATTACTGTATACGTCACGCCCTGACTACGAAGTTTATTTCAAAGGTCACTGAAATACGCATTAAATGAGTTTGCGCGCTGTGTGGCTTTTAATGCTCTCTCTCTCTCTCTCTCTCTCTCTCTCTCTCTCTCTCTCTCTCTCTCTCTCTCTCCACGTTGGCCATCATCTCTCATTTATAATCCTGATGAAAGAGATGAGATTGGTAGATTTTTCTATGTTGTGCATGGCGTATAAATATGGCCTGCTCTCTCTCTCTCTCTCTCTCTCTCTCTCTCTCTCTCTCTCTCTCTCTCTCTCTCTATCATCCTCATTTCTCAGATCTCAGTTGTGAAATCGTTCTATATTGAGAATGACGTTAAAATATGGCCTCTCATCTCTCTCTCTCTCTCACAGATCTCTCAGTTGTGAAATTCGTTCTATATTGAGAATGACGTCATTTAAAATGCCTCTCAGATCTCTCTCTCTCTCTCTCTCTCTATATTGAGAATGACGTTCTCTCTCTCTCTCTCTCTCTCTCTCTCTCTCTCTCTCCACGCCATGAAGGTAAGCAGGGCTCCGAAATCGCAAGAAAGCGGAGGCCCGGCGAAGGGGCCCGGATGTGTGGACGAAATGACCCCTCCTAAGCCTTCGCACTGGCCCGGTCTGTACCTTCCGCTCCCCACCCTCCCACGCCAAAGGCTTACGAAAGTCTAATGATTTCTTTCTGCCCGCCATCCCAAGACGAATTTCCATCGTTATACACAATACAGAACGAATTTCACGACTGGAGATCTCTAATCGGGCTTGGTGAGAGAGAGAGAGAGAAAGAGAGAGTGAGAGAGAGTGAGTGAGTGCAGGCCATATCATAACGTCATACACAATATAGAAAGAATTTCACAACTACAGATCTTTACTCGTTCTTGTGAATGATGGAGAGAGAGAGAGAGAGAGAGAGAGAGAGAGAGAGAGAGAGAGTGAGTGAGGAGAGGAGAGGATAGTGAGTGCAGGCCATATCATAACGACATACACAATATAGAAAGAATTTCACAACTACAGATCTTTACTCGTTCTTGTGAATGATGGAGAGAGAGAGAGAGAGAGAGAGAGAGAGAGAGAGAGAGAGATAGAATGCTGAAATGGATTATGATTTCGTCCTATATTTAAAGTATTCAGTTCAAGGTCCTTATTCCTACCATCTCTTTTTCAATTCGGTAACTAAAATGTTGCCTTGATTTCATCATACTGTAGGTATGTCGTGATAAATGAAAACTGTTATTTTTTCTAGCAATTTGTTATAATAACCTTTGTAATAAATCTAAGTATGATTCAGTAACTCTCTTTGAAGAAAATCCGTATTTAAAGTGTTATGTAACGTGTCCTTGGAAATTTTCAAAGACTCATACTGTTACAAAAGAATCATTATGTACCTTACATAGCTTTAAAATGAAGTGAGGAACAGTAGCCTTTAAAAACTTGTAAGTTTTGTTAAGTACACATATAAGTGCGACCTTTGTAAGTAGCTTTACCCTTCTGGAAAAGTATATACGAATGTTGGGTCTCTGAAAATGTGATATTATTGTATATACGAATTCTAAGTCTATTGAAAATGTGGTTTTATTGTATATACGAGTGCTAGGTCTATGGAAAATGTGATATTATTGTAAATAACGCTAGGTCTGTGGAAAATATCATATTATTGTAAATAAGAATGCTAGGTCTATGGAAAATGTGATATTATTGTAACTACGAATGCTAGGTCTATGGAAAATGTGATGTTATTGTATATACGAATGCTAGGTCCATTGAAAATGTGATGTTATTGTATGTGCGAATGTTAGGTTTATGGAAGATGTGATCTGATTGTAAATACGAATCGTAGGTCTATTGAAGATGTGATCTGATTGTTATAAGATTAGTTTATAACGCCTTGAACAATATTTTTACTGAATTACTCGTTCGTTTTGCAAAGTAAACATGCGCAAGTGTGACGTATGGTTGTGTGCATGTGTAATTGAAACCCTTAGAAGTAATTACTGCAACTTTTTCACGAGAATATCGCACAACAGGTTTAACATTCAAACTACCTTCTTCCGCCAGTCCCCACTTGTCGAACATCCTCGCCATGACCTCGTGGGGAAGGTCATTATATTTACCCTTGCATGTGTCAGATGCATCTTTCAGGGAGTCCCCCATGGCCAATCTCTGTCCCCCCTTCGTTCCCCTTCCCCTTAACCCCTCCTGGTTCATCGTGGCGCAGATTGCGAGTGAATGGACTCTTGGGTAGTTCAGCCAGCTATTTCTCTCTCTCTCTCTCTCTCTCTCTCTCTCTCTCTCTCTCTCTCTCTCTCTCAAGTCTCAGATGGTCAAGGGATGACTCAGCTGGAGTAACGTCTCAGAATTGGTTCGCCCTTCACCTTCAGCTGCTGGGACGTACGGCGCACGGCGCAGAAGTTCCTCGCCGTGACTGCGCAGTTAACTTTCCCTGATCAGAGAATTGAGATATTTTATGTTAAAGACTTGCAGATTAAAGGTAAAACTCGTACTTAGTGAGAGAGAGAGAGAGGGAGAGAATATCAGCCTAGCCTCATCATTGTATATAGACGTAGCTCTCATGAAGACGAGAGAGATCAGAGAGAGCTTCATCATCTGTTATCTCTTATGAAAACGAGAGAGAGAGAGAGAGAAGAGCCTAGTCTCATCATCTATCTAGACCTACTCATTATGCAAATGAGAGAAAGAGAGGACGAGAGAGCTCCATCATCGATCTAGACCTATCTTATGAAAACGAGAGAGAGAGAGAGAGAATATCACCCTAGCTTCATCATCTAACTAGACCTACCCATTATGAAAACGGGAGAGAACCGAATCATTGAGACATCTTTTGCTGTTACATCATCTGCCGGCCTTTCATGAGGGAGGAATGTGGACACCTTTTGTCCTGTGGATTGTCAAGGAGAGAGAGAGAGAGAGAGAGAGAGAGAGAGAGAGAGAGAGAGAGAGAGAGAGAGAGAACTAGCCATAAGGGCGGGGTTGGGGTTAATGGGAGGAGGGGTCGGAAATACATATGAAGAATTGTACAACAGATTTGGTCGAGGATTCTTGAGTTTCATCTCTCTCTCTCCGAAGTATATATATATATATATATATATATATATATATATATATTATATATATATATATATATATATATATATATATATATATATATATATATATATATATATATATATATTTATAATCTCTCACTGTAACAGGGTGTTAACATTACACCAGAGAGAGAGAGAGAGAGAGAGAGAGAGAGAGAGAGAGAGAGAGAGAGAGAGAGAGAGAGTTAAATGCAGTGTGCTTGGTGCTATTGATTTTTCTTTCCTAAAGTTGATAGTGTACTTTAACACATGGAGAGAGAGAGAGAGAGAGAGAGAGAGAGAGAGAGAGAGAGAGAGAGAGAGAGAGAGAGAGAGAGATCCTGTTGGGGATGCCAGTGATTATATATATATATATATATATATATATATATATATATATATATATATATATATATATATATAATGACTTATAATTTCACAAACTAAAGAGGTTTAGAACACAAGTACCCGTTGCCTAATTCAAAGCAGTTTTAAAAAACAGAAAATACAGAATTTCACTTAAAAACATCCGTTTCAACCTTGTCAGTCGTAGGTAATGGTCTAGCAATGCGCCTAAATTAGACCTAACTGAGGAACGTGAATGAATTAGGTACTCTATATATGTATATATAGGTTTGATGTAATATGCACAGCGAATAAGGAAAAGGCAGCGACTGTCGTTGTGAAGCTCGGCGATTTCCTGAAGTGTGCAAAGCGAACTGTGTATCCGTTGGAGGACAGATAGTCCAGTATCGATCTGAATTGTCATCGAGGAATCTGTGTATTGTGCGTGTGTTTGGAGAGAGAGAGAGAGAGAGAGAGAGAGAGAGAGAGAGAGAGAGAGAGAGAGAGAGATGGTAACATCCTCTGCTATCTCTCCCCTTTTCATATATATATATATATATATATATATATATATATATATATATATATATATATATATATATATATATATATATCCGTAAAGTAACTTTGAAGACGTTTCTGTCAATTTTACGTCGCTGAAAATTCAGAGAAAAATAAAATAGTTTCCCAATGTGTGTGTGAGAGAGAGAGAGAGAGAGAGATTTAATGGTAAACTTCCCTTCCATCCCTCCATCGTCGTGTATGTGTATATATAAATCCTTAACGTTTCACAATTGCTGTAGACCTATCACGATGTTTCTGTCAATTTTACGTTTGCTGAAAATTCAGAGTAAAATAAAATAGTTGAAAAGATGAAACAGTTTCACGATGAAAAAAAGTCATTTAAAATTTCATTTAGCAGTTGAACGTCGTCGGAGAGACCCGAGTATGCAATGTTGCCAGGAATAAGCTTCGGTTTCGAGGGAGTGTGAAGGAAGACCTGTCAAGTGACACTCTCAACACCTGATATTCCTCGACTACTCTCGCCTTGTGAAGGTTGGGTGGAGTGCAAGTTCTCGGTTACTTATTTACATATTTTAGGTAAATTCAATTAACGAAGAAATTTTGTTGAGGGTGGTGCAATCGAAATTTGGAAAATTCTCTCAGAAGTCTGGTGGAGAGAGATTCGTCGGAAATGTGGAAAATTCTCTCTGTTGGAGAACGAATCGTGGAAATGTAGAAACTACCAGAAAGTCACGTCAGTGGAGAGAGAATCAGCGGAAATGTGGAAAAATCTCTTGAAAGTCACGTCTTTTTGAGAGAGAATCAGCGGAACTGTGCAAAAATCTCTTGAAAGTCGCTTCTGTTGGAGAGAGAAGCGTCACTCTACCCCACTTTGGCGACTGTTGCTTAAATATTTTAAGTGAATTTCAGTGAACAAGGGAGTTTGAGTGAGAGTATAGCTTTGAAATTTGGAATTTACTCTTGAAAGTCGCGTCTATTAATAGGAGAGAGAATCGTCGGAAATGTGGAAAAATCTCTTGAAATCGTCCGGTGGAGAGAGAATCATCTGGAATGTGCAAAATTTCTCTTGAAAATCACATCTAGTGGAGAGAGAATTGTAGGAAATGTGGGAAATTCTCTCGAAAGTCACGTCTGTTGGAGAGAGAATTATCATTCCACTCCACTTGGGCAACTCAGTTGCTTATATATTTCAGTGAGAGAGGGAGTTATTGAGAATGTAGCTTTGAAATGTGGAAATTTCTCTCGAAAGTCACGTCTGTTGGCGAGAGAATCGTGGGAAATGTAAAAATTACTCCTGAAAGTCACGTCTGTTGGGGAGAGAATTATCACTCCACTGCACTTTGGCAACTCTGTCAGCCGGGAAAGCCTCGAATGCGCGCACCAGCAGAGTTTCCATTGATAACCACAGCGTGAAGGCGGCCAACTTGACTATACTTTTAACAATCATTTTACGATCCGTGCGAGATCGTATGCACGCGCAGGACGGAAAAAAGGATCGTAGCAGAGATATAGAACAATCCCGTACGATTCCGAACGAGAATGAATGAGAGAAAGGGAGAGAAAGAGAGAGAGAAAATGAAAATAAAAATAAAAACAGCTGCAACGCGCTGATGTGGTGGTGGTGTGCCGTCTGGGGCTGGGTTGATGACGTCACACTGTCTAGACGGTCTCGACCTGCCTGCCTCGGTGTCCGCTGCCAAACTTTCTTGTCGGCCTTAATTACCTCCGCCATAAATTTCCCCCCTCCCCCCTTCCTTGTGGGCCCTTGTTCACTCGCGACGGCTTCACACATTCCTCAGTCGCATATCCGAACGCCGCCGAAGGGTCTGACCCGCGGAGTAACTCCGCCGAAAGCCGCAGAAGTTCTGTAAAAAGGAAGTTGCAGGAGCCGGTGTAAAAGCCGAGGAAATTTAGGTCAGAAGACCCTAGACCGAGCCGCCGCTGTCGCTGCTGCTGCTGCTGCTGCTGCTCTCTCTCTCTCTCTCTCTCTCTCTCTCTCTCTCTCTGAGACCGCCTCTGCGGCAAACGGCGGCAGAGGCGTCGTCCTTCGCCCCACCATTCTCAACAATTTCTCCTTACGAGAGACTTCGGGGGGAGGGAAAATCGATGATGTCGCAACTTGGATATATCGAAGCTTATTATTAAAGTCTCTCTCTCTCTCTCTCTCTCTCTCTCTCTCTCTCTCTCTCTCTCTCTCTAAAGTTCCTCTCTCATCTCTAGTTAAAGTTCCATGACATATATATATATATAATATATATATATATATATATATATATATATATATATATATATATATATATATATATATATTTGCGGAAAGCCATTTTATGTTGCATTGTTATAAACTGGACACCAGTTAGACTTACTTAGACCTAAGTGTATCTGTTTATGTAATTGTGTTACAAAAATGCATTTGTAGTGAATACAATATTAAATCAGTTATGATTTAATGATTTTAATAATTTGTATGACGTCCTGATTATCGTATATAATAATTGATAAGATAATTCTCTTTTCATTCTAATTGGTAGTTCGACATACCTAGGCCTAAGTTCATCATTTTATGTAACTTTGTTACAAAAAAAGTATTTGTAGTGGATGCAGTATTAAAATATAATTTAATGGTTTTGATAATCTATATGACGTCCTGATTATCATATATAACAATTAATAAGAGAATTCTCTCTTCTTTCCAGGTGGAGACTGTTTCAAAACACATCCGGATCAGGCGAAGTGGTGGTGAAAACGACTTTGTGGTCAGTAAGATAACAGATGAAGAATGACATTGCGTGGTTGCGTGTGTTTTTTGCGTGCGTGTGCGTGAGTGCGTGCGGTAAATCTCTTCTTCCTCCTTGCGTGCTTGCGCGCGTTTTAGCAAGCTGATTACCTCGGCTATGAGGGAAACCGAATTCTTTTGAGTTTTGAGGTGATATCTCTGAATGGATATTCAGGTCTTAGAATCTCCGCTTGTCAGTTTCGTAGTGGTTTCAAGAGTTTTGATAGCTGAGAGGTACTTCGTCGAGGCCATTACATTATAGTATACCTCGTAGAAGACTTACTAATCCTACTGTACATATTAACAGAAAAACCAAGACTTTATGAAACGGCGAATCGATAAAAACCTGTAGGTTTAAAGCAACCTAAATTTTGATGTCCGTAACTCTCTCTCTCTCTCTCTCTCTCTCTCTCTCTCTCTCTCTCTCTCTCTCTCTCTCTCTCTCTCTCACACACACACACACACACACACACACACACACACACACACACACACACACACACACACACTGTAGCTGAATCCATATGGTTTCTTGCCCGGCTCGATAATCGAAAACTGGTAACTCCTGTGTGTGTGTGTGTGTGTGTGTGTGAGAGAGAGAGAGAGAGAGAGAGAGAGAGAGAGAGAGAGAGAGAGAGAGAGAGAAAGGGGGAACGGGCGCCTCCTGACTTGTTGCCCGACCGGCCTTGGAAAAGTTTCTGCAATTCTATAGCTTCTATATAACCTTCCCCCTTTTGTTGCTCATAGAAATTCTTCCTCCCTTTGTTGTTCCTATGTAACCTTCTTCCTTTCGTTGCCCCTATATAACCTCCTTCTTCCTTTTATTGCTCCTGTATAACCTCACCCCCTTTTGTTACTCCTATATAACCCTCCTCCTTTTGTTGCTCCTATATAACCACCTTCTTCCTTTTATTGCTCCTGTACAACCTCACCCCCTTTTGTTGCTCCTATATAACCCTCCTCCTTTTGTTGCTCCTATATAACCCTCTTCCTTTTGTTGCTCCTATATAACCTCCTTCCTTTTATTGCTCCTATATAACCTTCCTCCTTTTGTTGCTCCTATATAACCTCCACCAGCCCTTTAGCTAACTGCTTTGGATCACACATAAGTCTAGCTCCCACTTTGCAACTTGTAAGTGCATGGAAATTAGGCATATTTTTCAAGTATTTTAGAAGCTGATTGCAGAAACATTGTAATCTGCAGTTACTTGACATTCATCTGAAACTGTTGACAAGAAGTTAATCTCACCCATTTATATATTAACAAAACAAAACTGTTTCTTACCTTATTGCAACACAGAAGGGTCTCTCTCTCTCTCTCTCTCTCTCTCTCTCTCTCAGTGTTACCCGCAGATTTTCCCAGAGCGTTATTTTAGATTTCCTGTTCGAGTTTACACACACAATGCAAGGTCGTTTTATGTATGCAAGGCTCCTGGAATTTCTTTGTTATATATGACTGTATAGTCAGGGCTACTTATTATAGTCTAGTCTCCTTAAATGTCATGATTATAGAACACGGCTATGTATTATAGTTGTGTATATCGCGAAAGAAGATAGTAAAGGGGTAACTTGAACTTGTCTGCAAGCTAATTTAGATTGATTGTCTCAGTGCCTCTAAACCTGTTTACAGGAGAGAGAGAGAGAGAGAGAGAGAGAGAGAGAGAGAGAGAGAGAGAGAGAGAGAGAGAGACTTGTCAATATATATTATAATCATGCATGTAAGAAGATCGCATTAAAGGTGTATCTTGAATTTAGCCTTGAGGTTAATTTAGATTGATTTGTTTGAGTGCGTCAAGGCTTTTTTACAGGAAGAAGAAGAAGAAGAAGAAGAAGAAGAAGAAGAAGAAGAAGAAGAAGAAGAAGAAGAAGAGAGAGAGAGAGAGAGAGAGAGAGAGAGAGAGAGAGAGAGAGAGAGAGAGAGACTTGTCAATGCTTATTACAATTATGTACATAAGAAAATAGTACTAAAGGTATAACTTGAAGTTAATTCAGGTAGATTTGTGTTAGTGCATCTAGACCTACTTACAATTTTCTCTCAGTTTATGACAAGTCCAAGTCTGTTAGAGAGAGAGAGAGAGAGAGAGAGAGAGAGAGAGAGAGAGAGAGAGAGAGAGAGAGAGACTGACTGACTTGTCAAGTGCCGTGAGCACCCAGCCGGATAGGTTGTGGGTGTGGAACCCTCTTATTACAGTAGGCTGAATAGACAAGCAATTTACTCTGAACATCGGAAATGACATCACGTCGAGCCGGAATGAATGGTTGGGAACAGGAAGGGGGCGTGGTATCACATCGTCCTCCATTCATGAGTCTTCATACAGAGAGAGAGAGAGAGAGAGAGAGAGAGAGAGAGAGAGAGAGAGAATGCTGTGAAATCATGCAGATGGAATGCGTGTTTCTGTGTAAGTGCGCGTGTACTCTCAATTGAAATCTATATAACCTCTGCCTCATGGCTTGTTATAACGTGTACTGCACGTAAGAGAGAGAGAGAGAGAGAGAGAGAGAGAGAGAGAGAGAGAGAGAGAGAGAGAAAGAGAGACGTCACCAGGTGGATATTGTCTTTCTTATTCGTCAATGATACATTAGTTATCCTGAGATAGGATGCATCCTAACCAGAGAATTGAGAGAGAGAGAGAGTTGGATATTTCTTCCTTATTCATCAGTGATATATTAGTTATCCTGAGAGAGAATGTATCCTAACCAAAGAAGCCCCCATTACCAAGGGCAAGAACACACACAGAGAGAGAGAGAGAGAGAGAGAGAGAGAGAGAGAGAGAGAGACCTTCAGAGCTCCGTAAAGCTTAGGATGATGATGATGATGATGATGACTCGAGTGACGTCACGTTCAAGGAACACTTGATTAGAATTCGAAGGCGCTGATTGGTCGAGACTCCGCATTCCTGGCGTGCCCGTTTGTAAACCGCGCACCACCACCACCACCCGGACATGCAGGTCGACGTCGATTCAGAAAACTTAGTCCTAGTCCTTCTTCTTCTTCTTCTCCTGCTTCTTCTTCTTCTTATCCTTCTTCGCCTTCTTCTTCTTCTTCTTCTCCTTCTTCTTCTTCTCCTTCTTCCTTCTTCTTCTTCTCCTTCACCTTCTTCTTCTTCTTGTTCTTCGAGAGAGTTTTGTGGATAACTTTCACGCGGTATTCTTGATGACTGCAACAAATTGTTGAATTGGCTTGCACGTAGAGCTTAGAACCATGTCGGAACTGTTACCTGTTTCTCAGAGAGAGAGAGAGAGAGAGAGAGAGAGAGAGAGAGTGAGTTTTGTGGATAACATTCGCCCTGTATTCTTGATGATCTGAACAAGATATTGAATTAGCTTGCACGTAGAGTTTAGAAACATGTCGGAACTGTTACCTGTTTCTCACAGAGAGAGAGAGAGAGAGAGAGAGAGAGAGAGAGAGAGAGAGAGAGAGAGAGAGAGAGAGAGAGAGATTATGTGGATAACTTTCACGCGGAATTCTTAATTTTCATAAATATCCTGAATTTCGTCGGGGTCAGTGAGTGACAGGCGCTGTTGACGAGCCGTTGGGAACTGGAGATTATGTTTTAGTCCTTGGAATCAACCTGGAACATAGACCTAATCAGCGGGAACTGAAGACTTTTTTAACACTTGAATCCACCTGGAAAAAAGGCCTACTGTTTAAACATTGGAATCCACCTGGGAAATAGGCCTACTCTGTTTAAACATTGGAATACATCTGGAACTTATGCCTAATCAGCGGGAATTGAAGACTTTCAACACTGGAATCCACCTGGAAAAAAGGCGTACTCTGTTTAAACATTTGAATCCACCTGGGATACCGGCATAATTAACTGGAATTGGAGACTGTTCAACTCTTGAAATCCACCTGGAAAATAGGCCTAAGTGAGCAAAATCTACTTGTGCTTTAAAAAGAATCTACTCCAGAAGTTTTATACGGCCAGGATGAGCTGGAAGAAAAGTAGCAGGAGCGAAAGCAAAAGTAGGAGGAGGAGCAAAAGCAGCAGAAGCAGGAGCAGGAGCAGCAGAAAGAGTAAAAGGAGCACCAGCAGAGCTGCGACCCTGGTGAGTCAGAGCCTATGCATCCGGCACCTGTTTGTCCTTAGAAGGAGACTTTTCAGATCTGCCTAATCATTCTCCTGGGGGAGATAGGAGCTAGCGCGCGCGCGCGCATACACACACACACACACACACACACACACACACACACACACACACACACACACACACACACACACACACACACACACACCTGTCGATCTGCACCTTTGTGTGTCGTCGACATTTCCTTTGATGGATGTGTGAGTGAAAGAGGAATTCCAGTGATTGTTTATATTTTATGTTTTTTGGTGGGGGAAGGGGTTATTGTTAGTGAGGGAATGGGTTATTTTTGGTGGAGAGGGGGGGAAAGGGTGATTGTTGGCGGGGGAAGAAGGGGTTACTGAGTGAAAGAGGAATACCTGTTATTTTTTTTTATTAGCCAGCGAACGTTTAACAGTCACATAATCAGTTTGGTGAACGTTTAAGAATAACCTAAAACAGTTTCATTAACCAGCGAACGTTTGAGATTAACCTGAAACAGTGTTATTAACCAGCGAACGTTTGAGATCAACATGAAACAGTTTTATAACCAGCGAACATTTGAGATTAACATAAGATCAACATAAAACAGTTGTATTAACCAGCGAACGTTTGGGATCAACCCAAAACAGTTTTATAAAACGAATATCGACAGACTTCGAAGAAGTAAATCAACGCTCGGGAGACTCCATTGTAAAACAACAAAGCTTCTCGTTCGTTCGTTCGAGAGAGAGAGAGAGAGAGAGAGAGAGAGAGAGAGAGAGAGAGACTGGCGCAGCTTATATCCGCTGTTACCTGCGGTCAGACAGACACTCCGGTAATAGAGATGTGGTTATCCACCTGTGGTTGGCTCTTGTGGCTTCCTTGCTGCTTGGCAGCGACTACCTACTCGCTCGCTCTTTCACTCCCTGGATTGGCTAGTCTGAAAATCTGTGTAAATCTTGAAAAAGAAGAAGACTGTAAGAAGGGTCGTCCATCTTGCGTCGTTGTTGTAGCAGAGAGACGCAGAATTGACGCAGCTACTTGGGGAAGTGGTGTCTGGTAAACACGCGTATAGCTTTTGTTTCCGTCAAATTTCTGCCCATTTTATAGATATTTTTGCAATGTGTATGGTATGTAATTGCATATATGCATTCTCTCTCTCTCTCTCTCTCTCTCTCTCTCTCTCTCTCTCTCTCTCTCTCTCTCTCTCTCATTATCCATGCATCGATAACATCATGCAGATAACCACAAATATAATTATTAAGAATTATTTACACAAACCAACAAGGAAGTTTTGGATTGATAGGGAGAGGATTGTTGAGGATTGACAAGGAGTAGATTACTGAGGATTGATAAGGAGTGGATAGCCGAGGATAGGGAGTGGACAGTTGAGGATTGATAGGGAGTGGGCAGTTGAAGATTGACAGGGAGTGGATAGCTGAGGACTTATATGGAATGTACAGTTGAGGTTAAGTAGGGAGTGGATAGCTTAGGATTGCTATGGAGGAGTGGATAGCTGAGGATTGCAAGGGAGTGGATAGCTGAGAATTGGTAGAGAATGTATAGTTGAGGGTTAATAGGGAATAGACAGTTGACGATTAATAGGAAGTGGATAGCTGAGGATAAATAGGGAGTGGATAGCCAGGTTAACCAGGAACAGATGTCCTTGTGCGTAACATCCGTTTCTTTCATTGTAGACCCTGTAATTACTCCAGATAATGGCTGTAATGGAGGAGAAATAGACCCCGCCGATCAACAAGAAATCTCATTTCCTTCTGCCGTGTGACGTGAGAGAGAGAGAGAGAGAGAGGGGGGGCAGTTGTGTTTCGGATACGACGACCTTTCAAATCTGTTCTTTTTCCGGGCTGTGGTTCGTATTCTTTTTTATATTTCCAATAATTTGAAATTTCTCTCTCTCTCTCTCTCTCTCTCTCTCTCTCTCTCTCTCTCTCTCTCTCTCTCTCTCTCTCTCACACGAATAGTTGCTGTCATACGAAATCTTTTTCTTCCTAGATAGGTCCGCATTTACTCTCTCTCTCTCTCTCTCTCTCTCTCTCTCTCTCAGGAACTGGTGAGTTTCAAGTTCAAGGTTAAACGTATACTGCATCAGAAATCGATGAGCATATTTCTGTCGCCCTCAAATTTCTAGAGCACCTTGGCCTGGCGTGAATAAAGGATATTATTATTATTATTATTATTATTATTATTATTATTATTATTATTATTATTATTATTATTAGCTTAGCCATTAGCTCCGGTCGTTGTTTTTAACGAGCTTTTTTTTCCAGGTGTTTTTAACAATGTTTTAGAGGCGGATGGGAACTCTCTCTCTCTCTCTCTCTCTCTCTCTCTCTCTCTCTCTCTCTCTCTCTCTCTCTCTCTCTCTCTCTCTCTCTCTCTCTTCCCTAAATAGTAACCGTAGCATGCAAACGGTTTCTTTTATGTGATCTCTCTCACTATATATATATGTGTGTGTGTATACCTATACATCTGAGAGAGAGAGAGAGAGAGAG
The DNA here is from genome assembly GCF_040412425.1 of Macrobrachium rosenbergii. Taxonomy (NCBI): domain Eukaryota; kingdom Metazoa; phylum Arthropoda; class Malacostraca; order Decapoda; family Palaemonidae; genus Macrobrachium; species Macrobrachium rosenbergii. The sequence goes on along the minus strand of NC_089764.1, from coordinate 28,615,530 downwards.
AGAGAGAGAGAGAGAGAGAGAGAGAGAGAGAGAGAGATCTCGCCGTCTCTCCAGAGAGAAGAGACTCAACAATCAGCCGACGGTACCCCTGTAAACTCGGAGGCATTTATTAGTACCATTCAGTCCTCATCAGCATTCATCCCGAAATTAGCCTTTACGGTCGAGCGCTAAATCCGTGGGCGTAATCTCCGGTTTCCGATTTCGGTCGATTTCACCGCGGGAATCCCGCACACACGGTGTCGAGGCCCCTCAGGAAATGGTTTGGACTCTTCTCTTCTTGCTTTATTTGTTATCACAGGAATGGGTGCTTTCTTCTCTCTCTCTGAGAGATATATATATATATATATATATATATATATATATATATATATATATATATATATATATATATATATATATATATATATATATATATATGCATATGTATTTATAGATATATATAGATATATATATATATATATATATATATATATATATATATATATATATATAACCTCGTACATTTTAAAAAATACTTGGAAAAATTACATATAACGATCATATATTCAGGGACAATCAGGCTGCGCGAGAGAGAGAGAGAGAGAGAGAGAGAGATTTGCGGATTGTCTACTTGGCAACCGTCTTAAGTCCTCAGTTGCCAGAGTCATTGGAAAACCCCGTTTCCTTGTCGCCAGAGTTACCAACCCTGAGGTTGTCTTGTCAGGCAAGTTTTAGTCGTTTCAGAAATTTAGAATTTGACAAATTCGTCTTCGAGAAGGAAGGCCTTTTAGCTATTTTGTCATTTTCGAGAACAAGACTAATAATTTTATTTTTTTTTCGAGAATAAGAAATGAATAATTTTTATATGTACATTTCGTCATTTTCGAGATTAAGTATTCAATAAATTCGTTTTAGAGTAAGAATGTCAGGAAGACATTTTCGGGGATAGGAATTCGATGAATTTATTTTCGAGCGTGAAGGTCGCAGAGTCATTGTCGAGGATAGGAATTTTCGAGAATAAAGAATTCGAATTATCCATTGTCGAGCGAGAATGTCATCTAGTTTTGCATATTCGTTATTCACTTTCGATCGAGAATGAATATCACGCTGTTTTTTTTTTTTTTTAGCTTAATTGTTGTTATTTTTATTATTAATTTTTATTTTATTACAAGCGCTGCTTGTCTCTGTTCGACTTGAATGAATTACAAGAACAAAAACGCGGTGTGTGCGTATGGGTATCTTGTATGTGCGCCCTAATACTGAGAGCATACAAGTCACGCGTGTACAAGTAAAAAAAAATATCATAGCAACGCGTCACAGAATTTATTCAACAGGAATATGTGCAGTACAATGAAAATCAACTTTCCGCACCTGGTATCGAACGAAAGCCATCATGATTTATCTGTGTGTGCTATAATGGGTTCTCAGAGGCCGATTTATGAAGGTCGAGGTGCTTAAATGAGCGATCATTCCCAAACGCCATTCTGAGGGCGAGCGCGTTTTAAAAAAACTCTACGGTCTTTGCACGCCACGTTTAACTAACCTGCCGTTTGAGTTACTGTACATACCATAGTCATACTGTTAGGAATGACTCATTGTCTTGCGCTTTTGTGATATATTGAATAACGTATTGCTAATTGTATACACGTGGCTTATACAGCGTGAACTATGGTGCATTGGTTACCCTCCCCCCTCAGGAAAGGCGACCTGTGTCAAAAACTGCGCTAGAACACTCGTCGTAGCGTCACGCTAGTGCCATGTGACGGTAAAGTGCCGTTGGTATATCTCGTAATAATAAGCGCGCTGCCCAATCGGTTTGGGGGTGGGGAAGCGGGGAAAGGGGGTATAAGGATGCCCAGTTTGGGACGGAAGGAGGCGGGGGCAGGGTGTTGAGAGAGTGTAGGCAGATAAAGTAGAAAGGTTAGGCCAAGCAGTTTGATTGTAAAGGTAACGTCATATAACAATTGTGAGTGAGTTTTTGCGAGAGAGAGAGAGAGAGAGAGAGAGAGAGCTTTGTGAGAGAAAGAGAGAGAGAGAAAGAGCTTTGTTTGTGTGTGTGTGTGTGTGTGTGTAAAGGTTAGGCCAAACATTTGGTTACAATTATTGTGTTTTGCTAGAGAGAGAGAGAGAGAGAGAGAGAGAGAGAGAGAGAGAGAGAGAGAGAGAGAGAGAGAGAGCGATTTGTGTGTGTGTGCGTGTGTCCGTGTAGCATCGCTGCCTAGTACAGGGTCGCCCTGGCAATCCAATCCGATGTGTAACCGAGATGCCTTTTTGCTTATACAATGGGATGATTATCCTCTCATTGAGTTGGACAGAAGTTGCCAGCGGGCATTTTTCTCTTTTTTTTTTTTTTTGGTGGTTTCAACCTGCAAAGCCGAGTGACCTTAACTGATAGGTTTCGGATATCTATCTATCTATCTATATATATATATATATATATATATATATATATATATATATATATATATATATATATATATATATAGATAGATAGATAACTGAACAATTTTCTTATGCATATCACTTTGTGTAAGTGTGTTTGTGTGTGATCTCATCCACTAGTTTATTCATGTGTTTATCTCGGCTTCTTATCAATGATAAGAGATATCTATCACAATGCTGCTTCGCCCCACCCCCCTCCGCCTCCCCGTCGCCCCCTGCTGGCATAATAGCAATTCAGTGATAGCACTCCCGTTAGCAGGCGAAGGACAAACAAACAAACGAGACACGTACGTACGTCAATTTCACCATATTTCCACCGTGGCAAAAGTTACGCAACAACTCCTGCGGGACAAGACTCTTATGACGAAGGTGACGGTGATGTTGGAGGCAAATGCGTCATCCTCGAACTTGGGGACTGACGCAATTAGCTGTTGGTGTCCCGTGACGTCATGGGACGTGTGTCGAGTTGGTTAGAAAAGGTGGCTGGCGACTCTCTCTGCATTCAAAGAGGACAGCTGGTAATGGTGGTGGTGGTATAACCTTTTGCGTTTTGAAACAGCTTTTTGGAAGAAAAAATAATTTAGGTGAGATCTTCATCTTTATTTGATCAACTTTTTTTTCCTAAGTGAAGTCATTTTTTAATATTTTTTTTATTGGGATATTCAAAGTTAAATGTTCAAAATTAAATTCAAAGTGATATTTTTGGTAGAATCTTATTTTCATCAAATGTCTTCTTGAATATTTGAAATGGATCTTCATTTCGTGAGTTTTTTCCTTGAACATTCAAATTAAAGTGTAAAAGTGATATTCAGAGTAAAATCTTCATTTTCATTGCATCAGTTTTTTTCTTAAATATTCAAAAGGAACTCATAACGGACATGTCGTCAGTTTTTTCCTTGTACATCCAAAAAGATAGCTTCATCCTAATTTCATCAAATTTTCCTGATTTTCGTTTTATAAAAGTTTTCCTTGGATATTCAAAGGTCATAGAATTTTGATAATTTTTAATCATCAACTTTTTATTCCTTAGGAATTCCATGTAGCCTAAGTTAACCAAAATATCCTTGTAAGGGATATACAAATATATATATATATATATATATATATATATATATATATATATATATATATATATATATATATATATATATATATATACATATACAGTATATATATATAACGGTGACTACTCAAGTTATCACGAGCATACTAGTAGCATGCCAGGGTCAATGAAATTTGTGGGTATCAGTGCCCACTTGAAGCGCCCTGTTTTTCCAAGAACCGGCGAAAGCTCACAGCAGTCGTCAGGTGTCGACGTACAAATTGCAGTCGACTTAGTAACGTACATTTACTGCAGTCGACATGTCTGCTCTCTCACCCTCTCTCTCTCTCTCTCTCTATAATCTGACGCTTTTTCGACTGTGAACAAAGTGAACTTTATAAACTTATCAATGTAAATGTCTACATTTCAGTGAATTTCTAGGATTTTTCAGTTTTGCCTTCGAAAATCTGGCGTGTTTTTGACTATGAACCAATTGAATTTTATGAGTTTATTAATGTACATATACCGCCGTTGACTTAACGTACATTGAGTGTAGTCGACGTACCTACTCTCTATATAATCTGTCGACAATTCAGTGAACTTCAAGAATTTTTCAGTTTTGCCTTCGAAAATCTGGCGTGTTTTCGACTGTGAACCAAGTGAATTTTACAAGTTGATAATGTAATGAAGTCGACTAAATAGTATACATAAAGTACAGTCGACCTAATAATAATGTACATTTGGTGCAATCGAAGCACCTGCTCTCTCCACAATCTGTCGACATTGCTAAGAACGACAGAAAACTAAAAGCAGGATACCCGTAACCAAGGAGATGGGATATACAGTATATCTTTTAAGGGTGAACTCCCAGATACTCTGTCAACCTGGAGTAATACTCGAAGTAATCCCAGTGCGAAAAGAGTACTACCGTTCCAAGTAGAGAGAGAGAGAGAGAGAGGGGTTGGGGGAGGGGTAGGTTCTCTGCTTTCAGCAGAAGGGGGATTCCCGCAGCGTCAGTTGTCGACTTTCATTTCTTTCTTTGATGAGGTTTTTTGGGGGTCGGGGTTGGTAAAAGGGAAGGGGAGGGGAACGGGGTTAGGAGGTTCAGTGAGGTAACAGGAAGTGGTGGTGGAGAAGGAGGAGGGGGAAGGGGAGGGGAGGTGATGGAGGTGGGTGATAAGCCAGCGTATGTCGTGTGAGGGTGGTCAGTTCAACAACTGAAGGAGGAGAAGATAGAGGTCTTCTTCTTCTTCTTCTTTCCTCCTCCTCCTCCTCCTCCTCCTCCTCCTCCTTCTTTCGACTTTCCGGAAGACGTTGTGATACCTTTTTTTTTCCCACTCCCGTCTGCTGCCGTCGCCGCCGTCCAACGAGCAAAACCTCTCTCTCTCTCTCTCTCTCTCTCTCCGCAACGTCATTCTTAGGAGCGGCGGCGGCGGGGCTGGTCTTCGCCTCAAAACGAGACTACACCTACACATACACACACATACACTTCAAGTGTAGCTTTCCGAAGACGATGTAACGACACGTGACATCCATCCATCCATCCGTGCCTCTCTCTCTCTCTCTCTCTCTCTCTCTCTCTCTCTCTCTTTACTATCCTATAGGTCTAGCGCTCGTGGCTTTCTCTCTCTCTTTTTTCCTGTCGGTCTAGACCTCGTGGCTCTCTCTCTCTCTCTCCTTTTTTTTTTTCTCTCCTATAGGTCTAGCGCTCGTGGCCTCGGACGGACCCCAAAGATGATAATAAGGAGTCTCATTTCTCCTTCCCCCCTTCGAAGGACGAGGCCGTGCACAGCAGAGGCTCTGTTAACAGCATTAACAGTAGAAGCAGCAGCGCAGCAGCAGCAGCAGCAGCAGCAGCAGCAGCATCAGACGTCGTGGACACAGACGAGGAGGGCGGGCGTGACGGCGCAAGTTGTTCGTTCACAGCCGGTCGGTCGGTCTGGAGCAGAGCACAGAGAGAGAGAGAGAGAGAGAGAGAGAGAGAGAACCTGGGAAATCAGTTGGGTGGCAGCACTGGTGGTAGGCGGGTTGCTGCTGCTGCTGCTGCTGCTGCCGCCGCCGACGGACGCCCCTCCTCCTCCTGCTTCCTCCCTTCCTCCCCTCCTTCTTTCCTCCCCCTCCCCCTCCCCCCAATCCAACGACACCACACCCCGACCAATGGCACGGCGGCGGCAGGCATTCCAGCAGCAGCTTCCAGCCTCCATAAACCTTATAAAGGCTGTGCCGTGGTCTGGAATGCAAGTTCATCATCATCATCAGAGGGCCCAGGGCAGGGGGCTCCTGAGGAGGCGACGACGACGACGACGACGATACGACCAGTGTGTGTGTGTGTGCGTGCGTGTGAGCTTTCATGATGACGACGACGACGGCGGCCGTCGTAGATCAATGACAGCAGCAGCTGGTGCAGTAGTACTATACTAGTACTACTAGTATAGTAGTAGGAGGCAGGCGGCACAGCAGCAAGTCCAGGAACTCTGGAACCAGCTGACTGCTGCTGTTCCTCTCTGCTGCTGCTGCTGTTCCCGCTGCTGCTGCCACCGCCACACCACCAGCTGTTTACCACGCCGCACCCAGCGCTCACTGCGCCTGCTCGTCGTTCCTTTCGTATCTTCTTCCTCTGCTGTGGCCCTCTGGACGACCTCTGCTCCTCTGCTCTGAAGATACCCTGGAAGTGACGTGACGGAGAAAGGACTTACTGGAAAAATAAGAATGTTCTTAGAAAATGCTCTCTAAAAATGCTCTTTGCCGAAGTGAATCGTGGATAGATGTTCGAGAGAAACCATATTTTGGAAACCAGAAAGAAAGGAAAGAAAAAAGTCCCCGAAAGTCCTAGAAAATACGATCAGTTCGGAACCAAGTGTCTGTTTCAGTGGAAAATTCGTAAACCAAAATATGGGGACATTGATTGGCCGTAAGGGGAACAAAACGGCCATTTTCTCCTGAGCCCAGCAGATTCGGCTTGTGACTTGTGACTGTTCAGAGTCTTGTCTGTTCTGCTGTCAGTACGAAATGATGTTCCGTTTGGGGAACCAGATCAATTCATTGGATGACGTTTCTGCCGCCGCCGTCGACAGGCATGATTAGACATTCCGTCTTGCCTTGCCTCACGTGGTGGTAGTGTGCTGTGATGTGCTCTGCTGCTGTGCTTTGCTATGCTCTGCTGTGTGACAGCAGTAATGGTGGGCGTTTGCAATGGCGTGGTTCGGATTCTAGAAAGGTTGCGTCATTCTAAAAGCCATACTGCAGCAGGGGTATGTGTCTGTGTGTCTGTGTGAGAGAGAGAGAGAGAGAGAGAGATTGCTTGATATGTGCTTGCAACGTAGAAAGAAAGATATGTGAGTGCCCCTGCGAGTGTTGTGTGAGTGGGTCTAAAGAGAGAGAGAGAGAGAGGACTCGCTATGTGCGTGCAACAGAGACACATATGTGCGTGTGTGTGTGTGTGTGAGAGAGTGTGTGTGTGTGCCTGCCTGCCTCCCTGCCTGCCTGCGTGCACGCACTGCACCTCCTTCATTCAAGACCAGCAGTAGTGCTGCAGTATTGGGCGTTTACGAAGCCCACGCACAAACACACTCACACTGCCCTCCTTCAAGTATGGATATTTCGTGTCAAGTGATATATTTTATTTTGGGGAAAGAGAAAAGAGATTGATAAGTTTATACGTTCTGCGACCTTTTAAAAGGGGCCATCGCATCAACGTGGCCATTATTATCAGGACATCATATGGACGACAGCGAGAAGAAGAAGAAGAAAACACTAGTCGGTAACTAACATTTCCTTCCACGTTCAGTTGTGTATTTTATTTTATAGAGTGAATATAATAAGTGTACTCCTAGATAAGCCTCAAACACTAGTCTCATCTACCCCTACCTGGCCCCTTCGCTGAGCCGGCAAACTTCCACTACCCACCCCTCCCTCCCTCCCCTCCCCTTCACAACATTGCGCAACTTACTAACATCGGTACACCGATGGATATACCCCTCCTCTCTCTCTCTCTCTCTCTCTCTCTCTCTCTCTCTCTCTCTCTCTCTCTCTTCCTCGAGTCACACCCGTTTAGAATTTCTTTTAAGAATGTTCTTTTCATGTGTCGTGATGCTTCTTATGTAAGGGACAGTTATCAGAATCAGAGCACAGACATATATACGCACACACATATGTGGTGTTAATTCCAGGTATAACATTACTATTATTATTATTGTTATTTTACCCGTGTACATCAAAGGCTGGAATTGGAATTCACACGATCCAAAAGGAATTCTTTCTCAGCTCCCGGAAGACGTAAGTGTACCTCAACTCTCTCTCTCTCTCTCTCTCTCTCTCTCTCTCTCTCTCTCTCTCTCCTCGTGCCGAGGTGTTGGTAGAGCATTATGCTTTTTCTTCCCCTACTGTTAAGCATTATCTCTCTCTCTCTCTCTCTCTCTCTCTCTCTCTCTCTCTCTCTCTCTCTCTCTCTCTCTCTCTCTCAGGAATGAAGGCTTGACAAATCTCACTGCGAACTGTATATAATACCCACTACGGATTTAAATTACGTAACTAAGATGCAGTGTTTTCAAAAGTGAAAATTCAAGTGTAAAATGCTTCATTAATAAATGAGAATTATCGTTGTGAAACCGACATGAATCTGATAAAATTACAATAATTATTAGAATAAAAATTATATCAAATTTTGTGCAATTTTACAAGTTTCGTGGACATCATTCGAATTCGAACTCCGTTGTAAATTCTGTTGTAAAATCTGGCCCCGAAAGTTTCAGCAAACTGTGATAGTGGACAATGCAGTGGCTTGTTCTCACCATCCGTGAATGGGCTTCGTTGTTTTCTGCTGGGGGACAGTGAAGAATTGGATAGTGAAGAGTTGGGATAGTGAATAGTGCTTGCACAGTAGCCCGTCCCCAGTGTAATGTGTAGGGGCATCGTTGAGTCTCTGTAAGACGCCCCAAATTACGCCATTATCGTCTGACAATACCCAGAAGCTTCGTGACCCCCCACTTTCTCTCTCTCTCTCTCTCTCTCTCCCCCTCTTTATCTTCATCCCAACCTCTTGTACCCCAACATCTGCTCTTATCGAGACTAGACGGTTTGGGGAGAGAGAGGGAGAGTATTAAGTCTTCTGGACCAGAACAAACAACGCAATTTGAATAGTGGTGAAGTAGAGGAACCACGTGGTTTTGTCAAAAGCCAGCCAGGAGGGTAAGGAAAGATTCCTCATTTTACCTTCTTTCTTTAGGAAAGACGATTCCTCATTTTACATATTGTAGGAAAAAAATTCCACATATTTATATTTTGCATGCAAGAAATGTCCTCATTGCACATTTTGTAGGAGAGAAAATTAATTTTTACGCTTTGTAGGGAAGAAGATTCCTCATTTTACATTATGTAGGAAAGAAAATTCCTCATTTTACATTTTGTAGGAAAGAAAATTCCTTATTTTACACCTTGTAGGAAAGAAAATTTCTTTTTTTTACATTTTGCAGGAAAGAAAACCCACATTTTTACATTTTTGTGGAACATTCTACTTTTTGAATTTGTCTTGCTAGTGAAAGTTTTTGGTTTCTGCTCACTAGTTATACAATAACCACCCAGAAAATCCAGCCGGTGTTTTTTCATGAACTCCAATAAGTGACGTAAATATTTCTCTCCCTCCCCTTCCAACCCCCTCCCCCACCCTCACTCCTTCACCTCCCCACCCCTACTCGTCTTCCTTTTTCCCCAGAAGAACTTTCATTGTAGTGTGCAGCTGGGGTCCACCAGGCCCTCTTAAACAGATTATAACGGTTTCCTGACGAAGGCATCCTGCTGTTATCGAAGACAAAATTTTCCCCTGTCCCTGGTCACAGTGTTTGGAAGGTACCTTGTGTTACTTGCATGCTCTTGTTGACGCTGTCAAAGATATTAAGGTATACCAAAGCTATATATATATATATATATATATATATTACACTGTCACTCTCTAAGCTAATGTCTTGAATTGTGTAATCTGTTTGGAACGTCATGTCATGTCTGGAACTGGGATCTTTTCTGGAATGTCTCTGGAACCGAGGTCTGTTCTGGAACTTCACCTCTGGGACTGAATTCAGTACTGGAATGTCGTGTCTGGAACTGACATTGTTCTGGAACTTCACCTGGAGCTGAATTCAGTTCTGGAACGTCGTCTCTGGAACTGAAATTGTTCTGGAACTTCATCAGGAACTGAAATCTGTTCTGGAACGTCGTCTGTGGTACTTAATATCTTTGATTCAGCGCACTGGCAATCATGTAGAAGAATATGGCCCACCTTGATAAATTTGTCAGTAGATTTAGAGAGATTTTGTATAAACATGTATGAACCTCATGCTTACCCATGGGCTAAGAAATTGTGACAAATTTTATTCATTATTTCGTTTATGATTTCTTGAGTGGTAGAATTTCAGTGCAATTTCTATCTAAAACTGTTCTAAATTCGTCAGGTCCATTACTGAAGTGTATAATGTAGAGGCAGTGTATTATGCAATATGCAGGTGTTTTAACTTATTCATCAAGGCTTGCATAATTCCCATGTCATTCATCATTTATTTATGGAGTTTTATGTACCCCATAAAGCAACGGGAGGTAAATGAATTTATATTTTATAATTTCAACGTTCAGCTGGCAAGTAATGTTAAAGTGATGTTACCAAGTATAAATGAAATAAGAATATTTTGCTTTTGTCATTTCATAGTATCCAATACAATAGATTAATACTGATTTGCATAACTGACTTTACCTCGCTTATAAATTTATATATATATATATATATATATATATATTGTTTTGATAATATTTGTACGTAGTGTAATATTTATTTTAGGAAGGTCATATCTAGCCTTTTCTTTATATCTGTTTTGCATGTACCACTTTGATAGTTTACTTTGGAACATTTTTTATAGATGACAGAGGCCTTGAAATGTCTCCCTCATTTTTGTATGGAATTACTATTGTTTATTACAGCATGCAATAGTAATCCCTAAGTATTGTATACTACTGTATGTATACTATTGTATATTTGTACAGCAAAATCTTTCATTTTCTCAATTTTATGTGGCTTTTTTCGCCCTGAATGTTCCCAAGCCAATGTAAAGTGTTAGAATTCATGTGAGTGTGAGACATTCATTGCATGCGTGGGTAGGGATCACTTCCAGAATCTAGTCTTCGCCTCCAGGAGCCATCATCTTCCAGAATCCAATCTTCTCCTCCAGAGGCCATCATCTTCCGGAGCCCATCAGCTTCCAAATTCCAGTCTTGTCTTCCATAAGCCACCATCTTACAGAAATCAATCTTCTCTTCAAAGAGTCCAACATTTTCCAGGATCCAGCCTTCTCTTCCAGACTCCAGTATCTCCCAGAACCCATCCAGTGTTCATTGCCAGTCTTCTCTTCCAGAAGCCATCATCTTCCAGAATTCAATCTTCTCTTCAAAGACTCCAACATTTTCCAGGATCCAGCCTTCTCTTCCAGACTCCAGTATCTTCCAGAAGCCATCATCTTCCAGAATTCAATCTTCTCTTCAAAGACTCCAACATCTTTCCAGGATCCAGCCTTCTCTTCCAGACTCTAGTATCTTCCAGAACCCATCCAGTGTTCATTGTACTTCATCAGGTGCTCGGCGACCGCGAATCCCGGCATCTGTTGGAGTACAGTAGATAAAAGGATGATAAGCAGCTAAGATAACAAAAGATAAACTCGCCGCTCGATGCTTCTCTTCTGCCGCCCAAGAGGTCATGCGGTCAGGTCAGGTCTCAACTTTACTCACTACCCAAGAGGTCAAGATGCTGTAGCCCCCCCTGGACATTATTGTATTAAGGTTGTTTTGGGTAAGTACCCAGAAAGGCTGCTGCTGTTGCTTGTTTGTAAAGAAGTAGGTGTCTTGTCATTAACATGATTAAACAGTCATTTTGCAACTTACACTTGGGTATTGGTCTCTCTCTCTCTCTCTCTCTCTCTCTCTCTCTCTCTCTCTCTCTCTCTCTCAACTTACACTTACGTATTGTTATCTCTCTCTCTCTCTCTCTCTCTCTCTCTCTCTCTCTCTCTCATACACACACACGCACAAGCCTTTTGCGAGGATATAAATAATGAAGTCTGATGTTTTAAAGCCTTGATCCTCGTATGAGTGGATGTGAGTGTGTGTGCATGTGTGTGTGTGTGTGTGTGTAGAGAGAGAGAGAGAGAGAGAGAGAGAGAGAGAGAGAGAGAGAGAGTGGAAGTGGTAGTGTTTACATGATATGGTCATTACGTTTGAAAAAATATGCTCGGAAGTAAACAGCTCATGACCATTGTGTCAGCTTTCACAGTTGTGTCCTTTTGAAGCGACTTCAGTTCTGCAAGCAAGCAGGCACAACGCAAACTGCATGATTATCCTTGCATAGATAAAATCTGAGTGAGACCTCTGGTTTTCTGAGTTGCATTTTTCCTTATGAGATGTACGTTTTTATTGCGTAATTAGGGTAATTTGCACGTCAGGCCATACTGCTGCAGTAACTTCCTATGCAAATTATGGCCTTGTAGACTTGTTCCGTGCGCGTGTTGCACATGTTCTCCCTTCAGAGTAAGCGAGGCAATTGCAACATATGCTTTAGACTCTTAGTATCTTTGCAAATGTTGTAAGATAGCAAGAGCCGATTTATTGATTGATTGATCTGGCAACACCTGTGGAAATTTTATGAGGTTATCAAATCAGAATATTTTGAAAGAGTCACAAAACATGCACATAATCCAAGCTCAGTCTTGAAAGCATTTTCCCATCTTATCGGGAAGTTGCGAATAAGATTGTAAAAACATGGTTATTGAAATAGCCAATTTACACAACAAAAATACAAAAGTATCTTGCAGTTTGCACGTATTTTGTTCGACGTTCCACGTGAACGGGATTATGGGAGGTATCTTTCTGTTGTTAAATCTCGATTGGACAAAGATGGTGCTTGCTTTTAACTTTAAAAAAATTGTCTTTAGTAAAGTAGTTTTCATTAGACGAAACGTAATGTGAAACACTTCTGAAAAAAGCTTGGCTTATAAAATTGTCTTTAGTAAAGTAGTTTTCATTAGATGAAACGTAATGTGAAACACTTCCGAAAAAAACCTGGGCTTACAAATGCGTTTTTTTAATAGACGTCACTACTTCCTTGTTTGCTTGTGCTTTCTGTTAGATGCTTTCTGATGATCTTCACTAATTCTTAGCTTGCTTGTACCGATCACAAACACTTGTAACCACGCAAACAGGTCTAAACATTAATTTTTTCTGATAATCTTCACTAATTCATAGCTTGCTTGTACCAAGCACAGACTTGTAAAAAACCAACAGGTCTTACCATTGGATGGTTTCTGATATCTAATTCATAGCTTACATTTTACCAAGCACAAACTCTTATAAACAACAAACAGGTCTTACCATTAGATGTTTTCTGATAATCTAATTTCATAGCTTGCATGTACCAAGCACAATTTAAACTACAATCAGGAACAAGACATCGCCTCTCTGCCAATGGATTTACCAGATAGAGAAAAACACAAACAACCACATTAAACTTTGAGTGGCCATTAGCGAAGGGTGTTTCAACCTCAGAAAGTTGAAACTTGCTATGAATGACGGGCACCGCGGAACTTGGGCTCAGAAGTCATTGCTTAGTTTCTGAGGTCGTAACAGTGTGACACGACGCGTTTTCGGGAGTGTTAGGTCCCAGATGGTGACGTGAGGGCCAGATGTGTCTGGAGTTCTGGTCCTGAGGTCTTGCCTGATCTGTCGAAGTTCGGCCAAACTCCAACAATTCTGGTACAGTGTTGCTCTCTTGGTTTAATTATTATTAATTTTAATGATGTGGAAAAGTTGAAGAGTTAGTATGCAACATGATGTTTCAATTTTGCTACAAGTGACCCATTTATTTCGATTATATCTATTTAATATTTTTAATTAATATATATATATATATATATATATATATATATATATATATATATATATATATATATATATATATATATATAAATGCTTGTATATGTATATATGTATATATATGTATATATAATACACACACACACAATAGTTTACATTCCCTTGTGTGAAACAATTAATTATTGAGCAGGAAAGTGTGGGTTTGAGCGAATGTCTTAAAGATTTATTTATAATATTCTCTCTCTCTCTCTCTCTCTCTCTCTCTCTCTCTCTCTCTCTCTCTCTCTCTCTCACACACACACAACCATACACACACACAACCACACACACACACACACCTACATGTTTTGAGTTAAAGAAGATTAGTGACTTGCTTATTCCGTGTACACGATTTTGCAGTTTCTCTTATTTTTCAATTACAGACTTTGGAGTCTCTCTCTCTCTCTCTCTCTCTCTCTCTCTCTCTCTCTCTCTCTCTCTCTCTCTCTCTCTCTCTCTCTCTCTCTCTCTCTCAATGAACCAACAAATTTATGAACTAACTCCTAAAGTTGGGTCGCCCATTCTACTCGTTTGAATAAACATAGAATGGGTAACTCTCTCTCTCTCTCTCTCTCTCTCTCTCTCTCTCTCTCTCTCTCTCTCTCTCTCCCTCCGCTCTGAATGAACAGGCACAGGCGGCGGCCAATCCTACCGAGAGTGTCTTCGTGAGAGGCGAAACGGCATCCTTGTTAGCGAGGTCGACGTGACTCATCCTTGACTCATTGTGATTCATCGAGGATGAAGGACATTCTGCCGCTGAGTTGCTCCCCTGAATTGCTCGACATGTTCGGGATAAATCCCCTCTCCGTGACGTTTTGCAATAAATCCCGCTCTCCGTAACGTTACGCAATAAATCACCTATCCGGAACGTTATGCAATAAATCCCTATCTGTGACGTTATGTAATAAATCCTCCTCTGATTTTATTAAATAAATCCTCATCCTCGACGTTATGCGATAAATCCTCATCCTTGATGTTATACAGTAATTCCTCCTCTGGCATTATGCAATAAATCCTCATCCTTGGCGTTAATGCAATAAATCCTCCTCTGGTTTTATGCAATAAATCCTCATCCTCGTCGTTATGCGATAAATCCTCATCCTTGACGTTATACAGTAATTCCTCCTCTGGCATTATGCAATAAATCCTCATCCTTGACGTTAATGCACTAAATCATCCTCTGATTTTATGCAGTAAATCCTCATCCTCGACGTTATGCGATAAGTCCTCATCCTGGACGTTATACAATAATTCCTCCTCTGGCATTATGCAATAAATCCTCATCCTTGACGTTGTGCAATAAATCCTCCCCTGATTTTATGCAGTAAATCAACGTCCTCGACGTTATGCAAGAAACCCCACCTCCGTAATGTTACGCAATGAATCCCCCCTACATTACGTTACTCAATAAATTCCCCTCCATTACTTATGCAAATATCGCCCCCTGCAACGTTATGCAATAAGTGTCCATCCATCACCTTATGCAATAAATCCCCCTCCGTTAATTTGTGTAATATATCCCTCTCGACTTATGCAACAAAGCCACCTCCATGATGTTATACAATAAATCCCCTTATGTTACACAATAAATCCCACTCCTTGATGTTATACAATAAATCCCCCTCCATGAAGTTATACAATAAATCATCTTCCATGATGTTATACAATAAATCCACCTCCATGTTGTTATTCAATAAATCCCCCTACATTATGGTACGCAAAATATCCCCCTCTGTTAGTTATGCAATAAAGCGCCCTCCATAACATTTTGCAATAAATCCCCCTCTGTGATGTTATGCAATATATTACCCTCTGACGTTATACAGTGACTCCCCCTCCATAACTTATGCAATAAATCCTCATCCTGGACGTTATGCAATAAATTCCCCTCCGTTACGTTATGCAATATGCCCCTCTTGTCATTGTGCAATAAATCTCCCTCAGTTACATTGTGCAATAAGTCCTCCTCTGGGAAGTTATGTAAAA
The DNA here is from genome assembly GCF_040412425.1 of Macrobrachium rosenbergii. Taxonomy (NCBI): domain Eukaryota; kingdom Metazoa; phylum Arthropoda; class Malacostraca; order Decapoda; family Palaemonidae; genus Macrobrachium; species Macrobrachium rosenbergii. The sequence continues at coordinate 28,600,142 of NC_089764.1, read as the reverse complement.
AATCCCCCCCTGACATTATGCAACAAACCCCCCTCTGACGTTATACAGTAAATCCTCCTTTTACGTTGTATAATAAATTCTCCTTTGTTATGCAATAAATCCCCTTCCGTGACGTTATGCAATATGTCCTCCTCCATTGCATTATGCGATGAATTCCCCTCCGTTACATATGCAATATGTCCCCCTCCATGACGTTATGTAATAAATCCCCCTCCGTTAAGTTATGCAACAGATCCCCCTCTGTTATAGTATGCAGTCCATGGAAGTCGTTCACAGTCACCGGCGCTCCCTTGTCGCAGCTGGGAGGAGCGAGAGAGATCAGTTGGGAAAACAGGAATTCGAGTTATGGCCAGGATCCGGAGTGACTCGCGCTGACTTTGAGGAGTGGAGTTGATATCTGGGGGAGTTCTTTCTTAATATTTGTGTGTATGTATATGGTAATAAACTTGGCTCATTTGCCCTAACAGAGAGTAGCTCTGGAAAAAAACTGAGAAAGCGTTCACTGTTACGTTCATACTTTTAACTGCTGAATTTGGTTTGGAAGGAACTAAGGTAATGGCCACTGTCACATTCATACTTTTAACTGGTGAGCTAATGTTGAACCTCCTCTGCAGCAACTCCCACAACTTTAGCCGTTTGCTCAATAGTTCCTTGAACTCGCTACACTCGCTGCCATTCATCTTAATCTTGTATTCACCCTTAACTAAGGTATTAAGGTCATGCTTTTCTATAGTGGTAGGTGTTCATCTCCTACACTCCCTTTAACACCAGTGAATTACACATCTGTAGGCATTGTTCTCAACATCCACAATACACTTCCATGAAGGAGAATTAGATAAAAAAGTTCCCTTTATACATTCCACCCTTCTCTTCCATGGATTCCCCAATTCTCTTATTACTCTCACTGCTCCACCTATCTTATGACTCACCCCTTCTCTCACCCTGCCGTCATCTGTCAGATTTATCGTCGAAATAATAATATGAATCAATCGCCTTCTGTCTTCTGTCAGCCATATCAAACTTGGCTCCTTCAGTCTTGTTGCCACTTATTCTCATAGCAATGCTCTTAAGGCGCTGATGCGTGGGTTATATTATCTTGCATCTTCTTGAATCTGGGTGCAAGAGTTCGCCCCAATGCAGATGGTAGAAGTGGCAAAAGTGAAAACGCCCATTTTCGTCATCTTCCACCCAAAGGGCAGTTCCTTTTTGTGGGAAGCATCCAGTACGTTTCCAACAAACAGTGTAGTTCCTGTCAGTTCGATAAACAGAAACATAACCAACTGTTGCTTTATATATTATAACATTCTAGGGACACACTAACCCTTTAAAGCTTCTGTACATTAGTTATGAGTTTTGGCACGGACTAGGCCTATGTCACGTAGCAAGACTTTTACGCCAACTCTATGGAAAGATAGAAGCATGATCAGCTGTAGCGACATGACATATATTTTTTAACATTCTATGAACACATTAATCCTTTAATTACTGTTGTAAAACAGTTGTGAGTTTTTGCATGGACTAGTCCTGTGTCGTGTAGGCTACAGTCTTTTATGGGAAATCCATGAAAATCTTGCAGTTGTCCATTAGCCATGAAAATCTTGCAGTTATCCATTAGGAGGACACTAATTATGAATTGGGTAGTGTAGTATATTTCTTCGATAAATGCATGTTGACTGTTGTATGACGTAAGAAAAATGCCTTTTTACGGTAAAAAAAAAAATATGTACCACTAACTTTTTTCTTTCGTTTTCCTCTTTGACTATTTTAACTATCCTTCTGTATACCTGTACATGATCTCTCGTCATACAATTCAGCCGTTTAATTGTAAATAGTAATTGCTTTCAATAAATTTCTCATATCTTTGTCCTACCTCTTAATGATTTTATTTACTTCTCTTACCTTCCTACAACCACAAACATTCACTGCTGACTTTATAATCCCATACAGGATTATAAAATTTTTCAGTGTATTCATATATTCTTACTTCTGTTTCTTTTAACTCTTGCCCAATTTTTATCCATTTTCATATTTGTTATTTTCATTTTATTGTCACTAAACTTAGTTGTCTTCATTACACTTACTGCCAGACTTTCTCCATTCATGTGGCTACTGATCTTCTCAGCATAACATTTATAAATATTTTTCCTTCTCTCCACTGACGCAGAATTAGCATCTTTTTCACTATCTCCATCCACCATACTTGCCAACAATGCTCTCTTTTACTGCAGTCTACCTTTGCGTTTAAATTACGTAGTGCAAAAATCCCTTTTATGTTCTCCAAACCCAGCCGGGCCCATATTCAGACTCTCCCAAAAACCTCAATTTAATACTTAAATATCCATGCCAGGACCATGTAAGCTCATTATCATATTTAAACTCTGCCTTACTCGCTCTGAGATGGTGCTAATGTTGGCATGATAATTCTCTTTACTTCCGTGGATAATGAGTGAACTTTATTTCCCTGACGTACAATAATTTTAATTCCTAATCGAGTTAGTTGTTTTATGAGCTCTCTCTTATGTATATACGAATAATGAGTTAATGTCATCATATATAAGCGGTAAATTATATTTTTCAGTCAATATCATATTAAGGTTTCCTGTCATTAGCATTAGTGTGTCAAAAAACAGATCTTTTGTTCTACCAGAACTGAAATATTATCGTACTTTCTATAAGCCAGCAGCCTCCGGTGAATCATATCTTTGAAAACAAGGGTTCTCCGAACTGGTACTTTCTATTGCTGGAGGGTATCTTGTGTAACCATCATCCACAATCTCTGTCGCAACAGGTCATTCACATTGAATGCCCATAGCGCCTGCACCACGAGAACTAATGCTTGCAGTTCGGTTCGCTATTCAAAGCATCGAACATCCGCATTCTCCTGGGGTAACCACCTTGCCACACAGCCAAGAACTAAGTCTTTCATTTCTTTCTGTGTAAGACTGTAGGACAGTCTTCCTGGTAGTATTATAGATTTAAAAGACTCGGAATAATTTAAAGTCGTTTATAATTGCTTGTTTTTCTGATTTTCCTATTTGCATTTCTGTTTGTTGCAATATTTTATCAAACAAGCTGCGTACTATCTTCTCTTCGTCAAACCAGTAGTGATTTTGTTGTTTCCTGAATAGCAGTCACCTTGAAAAGTCATTGAGTGATATTTCCGTGTCAGGTTTCAACAAGATCCGTGCATCTGTTCTTGGGATATTCTGCAAGTAAAATAAATACATAAATAAAGAGGCAGATAAATAGATCAATAAATGAATAATTAAATAAATCAGTAAATCTTATGGGACAATATATAATTTACTAACGTCTTTGGCGGTGTCCATTACATTGCATACCAATGAAAACCAGATTACTTTCGCTTGAGATATGCTGCAAGTAAATAAATAAATAAATAAATAGATAAATAAATAAATAAGTAAATATATGAATAAATAAATAGATAAGAAAGCAAATAAATCACACGGGACAATATATCATCTCAATCTAACTTCCTTGCAGGCGACCATTACACTACAACAAAAGTAAACCAGCTTTATATTGTACCCACCTTCCAGCCTATGCGAGATTTTTTTTTTTTTCCAAGAATCCCACACCCTGTGGGCCCCATCTAGGAGGTCCTACCCTAATACTTCTCTCTCCTCCCTTCACGAAAGCATCGATTTCAACCTCATTCCGTTCCCCGTGACTCAACGAAATCGTCCGCCGATCTTGTGCGTGCCAGATTATTTTTCCTCGCGCGGTGGAGACATGACTCATTATTGGCTGAGTCCTCCCAAGACTTGATTGTATGTGGTTCTGTTGCTTACCCGTCGCCCTGCGAACGCCTATAAATTGTCGGGGTAAAGGTCTCTCTCTCTCTCTCTCTCTCTCTCTCTCTCTCTCTCTCTCTCTCTCTCTCTCTCTCACGCATGTATACATACATACATACGTACACACACTCCTCTGTGTGTGTGTGTCTCTCTCACACACACACACACCCACACTCTCTCTCTCTCTCTCTCTCTCTCTCTCTCTCTCTCTCTCTCTCTCTCTCTCACACACACACACACACACACACGCGCGCGCGCGCGCGCTCGCTCTCTCTCTCACGCGCACACACACTCCCTGTCTCTCTTACACACGCTCTCACTCTCTCTCTCTCGCGCTCTCTCTTTCACACACATACACGCTCTCTCTCTCTCTCTCTCTCTCTCTCTCTCTCTCTCTCTCTCTCTCTAGCAAAGACTGCAGTGACGAGTTTTAGAGCAGAGGTAAGGAAGGCCCAAGTAATACCACATTCCCAGTCTCCCCAACCCACCCCAACCCCCGCCCCCTCTGTTTTTCAAACTAGTTGACGTGTGCTGTGCTTATGAGGTTAGATATTGATTGTTATTTATATTTAGTAAAACATCATCTAGTATCACGTATGGAAGGACAATGGAAGGTTTCTTGCAGACAGCTGGAGTGAAAGGTTTACATTTTATCTATGAAATGTAATTTTGCTTGATATAAAAAGATAATTAAAGTCAATAAACTAGAAGTTTTCTTTCAGACAAGTAAAACAAGTGGTTGACACTGCATCTGTAAACTGATCTACTTGAATTTGGCCAGAGTTCGAAAATAAAGCGGGGAGAATAAAATATGTTATTTAATAGGTTACTGAAGCTCTCGAAACGACTTTTTTTGTTTTACCAGATTTTTTTTTTTTTTGACTAATGTGGATTTATGCATATGGAAATATATATATATATATATATATATATATATATATATATATATTATAATTATATGTATGTATATATATATATTATATATATATATATATATATATATATATATATATATATATATATATATATATATATATATATATATATATATATATAATGTAGGTAGATAGATAGATAGATAGATAGCTAGCTTCTCTTATGTCACACACAGATTCAAAATTTTTTCTATGATATCTAGCCTAAGTTTTTTTTTTTAGGGAGTAATGGGTTAATGAGTAACTTGGTTTATCTGGCGTCACGAATTCCTGGGTCATTAAGACCAAGAATCGGGTGTCACGCTTGCAAGAGTCTTAGAACCGGGTGTTCAAGTGGGTGCAAACACACACACACACACACACACACACACACAAACTAGTATCAAAGTTCACTTGTGCCATCAAAGGTTTTCCAAGTTTAGAAGTCTTTCTGGGTCAGAGTTCAAATATCATTCGTTCCTCACCCTCGCCCTTGTGACCTACGATCTCTCACTGACCTAAGGTCATGCATACTCTTCCCTGACCTCGCCTCGTCATAAGAAGTCCCCAGATTTCACTTTCCTCGATCATGTCCAAACCCCCACCGCCCCCTTTCTCTCTCTCTCTCTCTCTCCTCTCTCTCTCTCTCTCTCTCTCTCTCTCTCTCTCTCTCTCTCTCTCTCTCTGTATTTCGGCCTCTTCCATCTGTTTACTCATCTCAAGAAATATTTCCAGTATCTAGTTTGTAGGAGAAGTGATCGAGTCCTTAGAAGAAAAGTGATCCTTCTAGTGGAGATTGAGAAATCCTCTTCAGTGATTCTCCTGTGAATCTTTTAACGGTGTCCTATTTCTGTCCTAATTTCATCTTTTTTTGGGACATTCTGAGACTCAGATCTTGTCTAGAATCGTTTTCCAGAGCAAACTATTATTTGAAAATTTTCGTTTGATTTCGTATTCTTATATAGTAAGTGGGCATTGACTTTTTCCTCTGGAAATTGGTGTGGCAGATATTCCTCCTTCGTTCAAAAGTTTGAATCTCATGGCAGAAAAACGTTAGCACGCAGTGTTTGTAAGAGGAATTTGCTTTTTTGTCAGTTTTAAGTTTTAGTTATTTTACTGTTTTTGTTTTGAGTTCTTCATTCGAATACTGTCATTTATTTTACTTATTGTAATCTTTTACTTCGTGTCGTTACATATTTTGAAATGTTCGTCCATTGTGGTTGTTTTAATAGATTTTTTGCTTCGTAGTTGAATAAAGAATAATAGTGTTTCTTTATTTATGACATCTTATGGCTATCTTGTTCCTCTAAGCTTTGTCTATGTAGTGTGGAATTTAAATAATATATATTATAATCTGAAATAAGATAAATTGTATTGTTACGAGAGGTACGTTAAAAAAAAAAAATATATATATATATATATATATATATATATATATATATATATATATATATATGTATAGTGTATATGTATGTATATATATTGTATATAATATATATATGTTTGTATATATATACATTATATATATACATATATATATATACATATATATATAATATATATATATATATATATATACATATACATATGCATATACATATACATACATATTCCTGTCATTGAGAAACAGGGCCAGTGATCAAATGTCAAGCTCATCCGAGTAGTTAATAAGAGAACATTGAAGATCATTCTATATTAAGACGAAATGTCTGCATGATCTGAAAGGGCAAGTGAACACTTGTTCTTTCCAGTACAACCCGGATATAAAGTTATGAAATGGTAGCATACTCAGCCGTCGCTGTTAAATGAGTGTTATAGATCAATTTGGTGTGATGAAAAACATCTGCCAGTAATATTGTCAGAACAGCGTAAGAATATCAGTCGCCTTTCGAAGATCCTGCTAGCAATTGCAAACATTGATAAGACAATGAACACAAACTTTCTGACCAAAGTTGTGAACAACTGCGCAAAGTGAAAAAACAACATACATTATTATTATTATTATTATTATTATTATTATTATTATTATTATTATTATTATTATTAGAAGATGAACCCTATTCATATGGAACAAGCCCACCAAAGGGGCCACTGACTTGAAATTCAATCTTCCAAAGATATTTTGGTGTTCAGTTGAAAGAAGTATATAATAAAAGGCAATAGGAAGTAGAATGAAAAGAATGAAACGTGAATGTAGAATCGTGGATATCAGAATGATAATACTAGGTGCAATGAGGTACCAATTATTAATTAAATAACCCTTCCAAGTCCTGCTTCTGCTCAGGATTTATCTGAGACAGAATGAGAAGTCATAGAGATTCTGCAGGGAAAGTCTAGTACTTGCTTTAACAACAGATCCCAATCACTGTGACTGTGTATGAATTAACCCCAGAATCGAATCATTATTGCCAGGGGACTATGATTTTTTATTTTTTGTATACATCATATGCTTCTGTTGTTGCATACATAAAACTTTGAAATAGTTGTTGGGAAATGATAAATCCGCGCAAGAGGACTCAAAATCTGTCAGTGACTTTAGAATTATTATTATTGTGATTATTATTATTATTATTATTATTATTATTATTATTATTATTATTATTATTATTATTATTAGTAGTAGTAGTAGTAGTAGTAGTCAGAAGATGAACTCTATTCAAATGGAACAAGTTTACTACACGGGCCACTGACTTGAAATTCAACCTTCCAAAGAATATTATGGCGTTCATTTGAAAGAGTCAACAGAGGGTAATAGGAAATACAGAAAGAAGAGATCAGTTACTAAAAAAAAATAAAATATTTATATTAAGACTTTGTTATTTTATCATTTCACTATTTCCACATGCATCTCAGTCACTCACTCAGCACAAAGAGCAATGAATCCCTCCACTGCAACAAACTTCACACTTGTCCTCCCAATACCTCTAGTTAACAGTTGAGTTGTTATTTTGCTCAGACGCTTACAGTAGACCTTACCCGGAGGAACAGTTTCAGAAGCAGTTTTGTGGAAAAATCTTTTAAGAGTGTAGTCTCCCTCCGTTGCCTGGGTACTGACACCTCTCGCTAAATCAGTGGTTCGTATTTTTCGTGTCCGTACCCCTTTATACCTCAGAAAGAAGTACAATACAAACATATGAAAAGGATCAGTGATACAAACCTCTATCATGTCTCGTACACCTTCAAGATGGTGGCCTTCCTTCGTTGTGTGGCCTTTGACTCCCCACTCCACATTAGATTCCACTTCTCGGCGTGTGTAAACTTTTCTCTTTGGGTTGTAGGATATCTGCTATCTCCTGACTGGATCCAGTAGCGCTGTACTATTCCGTAAGTGTTCATTCACACCCGAGTCTTCTGCCCTAAAATGGAAAACTGCAGTATCTGCAAAATTTTCGAAATTGAGACGTTCCACCTATGGGGCTCGTGAAACACTAATACACAAGTTACTGCAGTTTCAGAGTGGTTCTTCAATGTTTCCACGAGTATTTAGGGGGTCGCTTTTGTAGTATCTGCAAAATCAGCAGTAAGGCAGGGGAGTATATATCTGCCATTTTTCTCAGTTGTGTATTTTTGCAGATACTGCAGTCTTCCATTTCAGGGCAGTCTTCAGGTTCACAGTCAAACAGTGCAGTTCAAATGCCATTTTCCTCTCAGTTTTTTCATAAACGATATGGTCAACTCAAAGCCTTTGAAATAGTTTTTTTTTATATATATAATGGTGACCTTAATATCTAATTGTAACTTTAAGTTCAATGAAGACAATCCAACAACTCCTATACTTTTAAATATCAAGGAGTGTCAGAATTTCTCCAGTGTCTTGGTTTGAAACCTGGTATTTGGTCAGATTCAATTTTCATATTTAGTATTCGATTTTGAGTTTAATGAAAAGAAAACTACTGTGCCGGCTTTGTCCGCCCTCAGATCTTAAAAACTGGTGAGGCTAGAGGGCTGCAAATTGGTATGTTGATCATCCACCCTCCAATCATCAAACATACCAAATTGCAGCCCTCTAGCCTTGGTAATTTTTATTTTATTTAAGTTTAAAGTTAGCCATAATCGTCCTTCTGGTAACGATACAGGATAGGCCACTACTGGACCGTGGTTAAAGTTTCATGGGCCGGGGCTCATGCAGCATTATACCGAGACCACCGAAAGATAGATCTATTTTCGGTGGCCTTGATTATAAGCTCTAGCGGCTGTACAGAAAACTCGATTGCGCCGAAGACACTTCGGCGCATTTTATACTTGTTGCAACTTGTGACGTCATCACACGTGTCGCTATTAGAGGCCACGTTCCAGTGAAAGTGTTAATTCATACGAAAGTTATTTGATTGATTTCCTGTGTTTTAGGTTTATTTAATCAACAATTTTCAAGGTCATCCAATAATTTATTGCATATTTTTTCTGTATTTAAACCTCACTTTTGATTTTTCCACAGAGAAATCTTATTATTTGATGAATTTCCTTCTTTAGGTTATTTAATCTACATTTTTCAAAGTCCTCTTATAACTTCTTGTATATTTGTCTATATTTAAATTTTACTTTTGATTTTTACACAGAGAAATTATTATTTGGTTGATCTCCTGTTTTAGGTTATTTAAACTCCTTTTTTTTTAAATCTATTGTAATTTATTGCATATTTTGATATATTTAAATCTCACTTATAATTTTTCTAAAGAGAAATCTTATTTATCAAGTTTTCTAAATTTAATGAATCTTGAGATAAAACGGTGAAAGTAGTAAATTCTCCAGTAGAATATTTCAGACAAAGTATTTGAGAGATAATTTATAACAAAGAGAACATAAAAGTTTTAGGTGGGTCATTTAAAACACTGTAATTATAATATCACATATTGATGACTGAAGTACAAAAGAGTGGTACAGAATCTGCAACGCTGTAACCTCTGAAATGAGAGCTAAGCTTTAATGTAGTCGTGTAGTGGACATTATAGAGCTTGAAGAGAGAGAGAGAGAGAGAGAGAGAGAGAGAGAGAGAGAGAGAGAGAGAGAGAAGCAAAGCTTCAGTCAGCATTCCACTCATGTGGAAAATCTCGCGCTCGAAGCGATACATAGAGTTTACATGCATGATGCTGTCTCATGTAGGTGTGGGGGTGGGGGGGTTGGTGGGGTGGGGGTTAGTGCGAGTTCGGAGAACGCAGAACAATTGTTCTTTTCAGCGCTAAGTGGATAGAAACACACCGGGTTCTTGTTATTATGCCTCTCATTGTTATTTAAAACACGCGGACAGACGCGACGGACAAAATGAAATCGCCGATACACAATAGTTCGCCGAAACAATTTAATTTCCCACGTACGCGGAAGCTCGCTCGCTCGATCCCTCGTAGACGGGCGTTTCTCCTGAATTTGGAAATAACAAAGAATGCAGAGGCGCGCGCGCGCGTGCCCGCGGGGGTTGCGTCTCGTTAGAAGATCACGGAAGTATCGTAAATAATAATTGCTTTTGACGGGTGCTGTTTTTTTTTTTTTTTTTTTTCACGGGTTCAAAAGGTTTTCTTCCGAACTGCTTAACCTTCCTTGCCCGTCTACCTGCCTGCCTAAATTACCTGTGTGCTTGCTTGCTTTTGCACCTGTTGATCTACTAATTACCTATCTGCTTGCCCACTTACCTGTCTGCTTGCTTGCTTTTGCACCTGTTGATCTCCCTAAATAACTACCTGTCTGCCTACACATTTACCTGTTTGCTTGCTTGCTTTTGCACCTAGTGATCTACTAATTACCTATCTGCTTGCCCACTTACCTGTCTGCTTGCTTGCTTTTGCACCTGTTGATCTACCTATTTAACAATCTATATATTTACCTGCCTGCTTGCTTGCTTGCTTTGGCACCTGTTGATCTACATGACTGCCTGTCTGTCTACATAACTGTCTGCTTGCTTGCTTTGGCACCTGTTGATCTACATGACTGCCTGTCTGTCTACATATCTGTCTGCTTGCTTGCTTGCTTGCTTGTGCACCTGTTGACCAACTAATTAACTATGTGCTTGCCCTTACCTGTCTGCACCTGTCTGCTTGCTTGCTTTTGCACCTGTTGACCTCGTGGGCTGTTGTCAGGAATCCCAAAACTTCTCAGAACCGGAATTAGTGATGTGGAGGACGAGAGTGGCCTACAAAAGTCGTCGCAAAAAAAGTACAAATCTGTTTTATTCTTTTTAGTTGTTTTTTGCCTCGAAGCGACGATGCAAAGGAATGTTTAGTATTTTCTGTTGATCAAATATACAGGTGGCAGAATTGTGAACGCCAGGGTACGCAAAGTGATTGGAATATAGCTGTGCTTGTAAGATACATGCAAGCGTTAATGTATACCGGGATACGAATGTATAGGTATGTATACTATATATGCTTGTGTATGCTGAGAGTCTAGGTACATTATACAGACATGCAGACATATATAAGTAAATCATATATATTATATATATGTATATATATACATATATACACATAAATTATATATATACGCACATACACATATTTATACACATACAAATACATATGGATATACTTAAAAGTGACTGTTTGTATATTTGTTTGGATTCTACAGAAATCTGAACTGCTTGACAGACCCAAACAAAATTTTGCACACGGCCTCTGTCACCCCAGAAAGGCTTATAACTCAAAATCAAACCCCTACCCCACGATAGACGTACAAACAGAAAAAACGAAGGAAATTTTCCTTTTCAGTTCACCTTTTCTTCAGTACCCTTATGGGAGTCACCAGTATCCTGGGTGGAAAGCTCCAGTTTTTCTTCCAGGACTTATGATCAGTTCCAACATCAAAGCCTTGAGAAAATAAATTTAGAAAATTCCTTATTCAACGATATTAGACGTCAATAATTATGTAAAGAATTATTACTAGTTATAAGTTATTATTATCAGCTGATTAATGATATCAGGGAATGTTATAAAGGTGATGTAAGCATTCGGTTTTGCTAAATAAATCATTAAAAGTATTACTGGAACACCTGCAACAAACCTTCAGACTGAACTGAACTCCTCCTCCAAACCCTGTAATTATATCCGCTGAAATTATTAACATCAGCATCAGGATAACTTCGGGAAGCTCCTAAAATAAAGGTAAGATAAAGTACCTGTGCATGCGACGTCTATGTATGCAATTTCAGTATTTATTCTCATGATTTTACTCGAAATAGGAAAGTTTAGGTAAAAGCTTAGGACTCAGGCCAGCACCCTAGCTTAAGGGTAAGCTCAAATTCGGCAGTTTTCTTAGGTAATTTGCTTAGGTAAATATAAAATTTTCATATTCAGTTGCGAAGAATTGCATGCAATACAAATCTTGTTTAAAGTGAAATGTGAAAGCACTTGGTTATTTTCATGGTTTTACACGAAACAAGAGTTAAGAGCCTAGGTAGGACGATGGGCCACCACCCTAACTAAGGGTAAGTTCAAAGGCAGCCGGCAACATTTATATTTGCGATTTTAATAATTTTTTTTTTTTTTACCTTTAAAACTAGAGTTTAGGTGGGCTGTCATGAACCTTAGGCTACCACCCTAGTTTAGGTAAGTATGAAGGTGGTTATGTTAAATGTAATTTTCGTATTCGATTGCACAGAATTGCATGCAATATCTGTATTTGAAGGTGTCAAATCTTAGGTAAAGTTAATTGTTAAGGAATTGTCTGTTGTTAAAATTCCTAGGCATCGCATTTAAATTCACACATCTCAATTATTTCGGTAATTCTAAGCCGGCTGTCCGCGGTGAGCTAGACTATGGCAATTGGCGTTTTTCTATGTTATTTTACTTGCTTTACAAGAATTTAAAATAATATTTTGTCGCCCGGTTGTAACTAAACTGTGATAGACCCTTGAAGACTACACGACTTGAATTACCTAACGCAGGGTAGGTCTAAGCCGGCATTCCGCGGCAAGCCCGCCCCCCCACCTCCATAGCTAATACGGCAAAATTGTAACCAGTAAACACCTCTAGGGTACGTTATGTTGGTATTTTTAGGGGTGTTTACTGATTACAATTTTGCCGTATTAGCTATGGAGGGGTGGGGGGCTTGCCGCGGAATGCTGGCTTAGACCTACCCTGCGTTAGGCAATTCAAGTCGCGTAGTCTTCAAAGGTCAATGACAGCTTAGTTACAGCCGGACGACAAAATATTACTTTTAATTCTTGTAAAGCAAGTAAAATAACATAGAAAAACGTCAATTGCCATAGTCTAGCTCACCGCGGACAGCCGGCTTAGAATTACCCTTTTGTTTAGGTTTAGGGGGGACTTCAGGGCATCTCATCACTTAATTTTGGCCATTTTCTTAAGCCCCTTGCATATTCAATTGCATAAGATTGCATACAATGTTTATATACGCAATTTCTTGAGTTATTTTCATGGTTTTACAAGAAATAGACGAGCTTAGGTAAGAGCCTATAGCCCAAGGCCAGAACCCTAGCTTAGGGGTTAGGTCAAATGTGGCTATTTTCTTAAGCCTCTTGCATATTCATTTGCATAAGATTGCATTCAAAGTCTATATACCGAATTTCAGTAGTTATTTTCAGGGTTTTACAAGAAGTAGAAGAGTTTTGGTAAGAGACTAGGACCTTTGGCCAGCACCCAAGCACAGTCATTTTCTTAGGCCACTTGCATATTCAGTTGCATAGGGTTCCATGCAACATCTGTATATGCAGTTTCAGTAGTTTTTGTCATGGTTTTATAAGAAATGGAAGGGTTTAGGTAAGAGACTAGGTCCTAGTCTCTTACCTAGTCACTAGGATCTTTGGCCAGCCTTTAGGTTAGGGGTTAGTTCAGATGCGGATATTTTCATAGGCCCATAGCATATTCAATTGCATAGGACAGCACGCAATGTCTACATATCTAATTTCAGTAGTTATTTTCATGGTTTTACAAGAAATAGAAGAGTTGAGGTATGAGCCTACAACCCTAGGCCAGCACTCTAGCTTAGGGGTTAGTTCAAATGTGGCTTTTCTCTTAGGACACTTGCATATTCAGTTGCATAGCGCTGCATGCAGCATCTATATACCCAGTTTCAGTAGTTATTTTCATGGTTTTATAAGAAATAGAGTTTAGGTAAGAGCCTAGGACCTTTGGCCACCACCCTAGCTTAGGGGTTAGTTCAGTTGCTGCCATTTTCTTAGTCCACTTGCATATTCAATTGCATAGGGCTGCATGCAACATCTTAATATGCAATTTTAGTAGTTATTTTCATGGCTTTACAAGAAACAAGAGTTTAGGTAAGAGACTAGGACCTTTGGTCAGCACCCTAGCTTATGGGTTAGTTGAAATGTGGCCATTTTCTTAGGCCACTTGCATATTCAGTTGCCCAGGTTGCATGCAGCATCTATACTTGCAGTTTCAGTAGTTATTTTCATGGCAATAAACAGAAGAGTTTAGGTAAGAGCATATGACCTTAGGCCAGAACCACAGCTTAGGGCAATAGGAGCTAGTTCAAATGCGGCTATTTTCTAAAGTCACATGCATATTCAGTTGGATAGGATTGCATGCAATGTCTATACATGCAATTTCAGTAGTTATTTTCATGGTTTTGCAAGAAATAGAAGAGTTTAGGGAAGAGTCTACGACCCTAGGCACCACCCCAGCCTAGGGGTTAGTTCAAATGCAGCCATTTTCTTAGCCCACTTGCACATTGTTGCATAGAGCTGCATGCAACATCTGTATATGCATTTTCTGTAGTTATTTTCATGGTTTTACAAAAAATAGTAGAGCTTAGTTAAGAGCCTACAACCCTAGGCCAGAACTCTAGCTTAGGGGTTAGTTCAAATGTGGCTATTTTCTTAGGCCACTTGCATATTCAGTTGCATAAGATTGCATGCAAAGTCAATATATATGCAATTTCAATAGTTATTTTCATGGTTTTACAAGAAACAGAAGAGTTTAGGTAAGAGCCTACGACCCTAGGCCAGAACCCTAGCTTAGGTGAAATGAGGCTGTTTTCTTAAGCCACTTGCATTTTCAGTTGCATAAGTTTGCATGCAAAGTCTATATATGTAATTTCAGTAGTTATTTTCATGATTTTACAAGAAATAGAAGAGTCGAGGTATGAGCCTACGACCCTAGGCCACCACCCTAGATTAGGGGTTAGTTCAAATGCGGCCATTTTCTTAGGCCACTTGCATATTCAGTTGCATAGGGTTGCATGCAACATCATTATACGCAATTTCAGTGGTTATTTTCATGGTTTTACAAGAAACAAGAGTTTAGGTAAGAGCCTATGACCCTAGGCCAGCACTCTAACTTAGGGGTTAGGGTACATGTGGCTATTTTCTTATGCCCCTTACGTATTCAATTGCGTTGCATGCAATGTCTATATATGCAGTTTCAGTAGTTAATTTCATGGTTTTGCAAGAAATAGAAGAGTTTAGATAAGAGCCTATGACCCTAGGCCAGCACCCTATCTTAGGGGTTAGTTCAAATGTGGCTTTTTTCTTAGGCTACTTGCATATTGAGTTGCATAGGGTTGCGTGCAACATCAATATACGCAATTTCAGTAGTTATTTTCATGGTTTTACAAGAAATAGAAGAATGTGTGTGTGTGTCTGTGTGCACACACACTTGTTTGTAAATAGAGGACATCCAATATCACTCTCCATATAGGAAGAGCAGATAGTACACCTGTCTTGAAAGTTTGAGGTTTGCAAATTCCTTACTGCCATACGCTTTTCCCCCTGACAGGAGAGTCTTTAGAGTCTAGAGGGTAATAAACTTCGGTTGATCATGGTGCCTGTCGAATGTTGTAAGGACCTGATGAAGAACGTCATCAGAGATCGAGTACAATGATAAGGATGTCCACTTCACCATGAGAATGGTCAAGTCAGTACAATAATGACACAAATGGCGGCTGTGGTTTACATATGAATATATTTAAATAGACATCGACCACTATCAAGAAAGTCAAGGTACGTCGTTCTTTGCAATTTTGAAACTTTGTAGAATTAGGACTAAGGCTATTGAGTTCAGGCTCCAAAAAATTCTCTCTCTCTCTCTCTCTCTCTCTCTCTCTCTCTCTCTCTCTCTCTCTCTCTCTCTCTCTCTCTCTCTCTCTCCACCCCTGTCACCAGTTTCCAAATCCAGCAGGACTGATACATATAACCAATGATCTTTGAGTGCCTTGTGCTGAATTTAATTCAAGCCTTGATAACGACGTGAATCTGTCTGTCAGCGTTCTGAATCAATATTACACCCCGCCTTATTGAGTTTGCCGTCTCGACAGAGTATAGATTTCATTTTGCAGAAGTGCGATAGATTCACCATAACAAAAACTTATCTGTGATTCTTGGATAATATCTGCAACGAACGATTTCAGCTTTTGTAAATCATCAAATTTTTTTACATGAGGGATTCTCGTTCAATACAAACAGTGTAGCTTGATTTGCTCCTTGGCTATTTTATAATTCAAAGAAATATCACTGATATGAAGACAGTTCCATAAACTAATACTAATTATAACTGTTTCCTATCCTGCCACTGATGTTGGCCATAATAAAAAGGTCTGAAAAACCTGCCATTCAAAAATCTAATTTATCTCTGCTTTGGAGTGTAATTTCCTACTAACCTTTCTTTTTTTCCTTTATAAAACTTTATAGTGAAAGAATAAACGCTGAATTTAAACAAATGGTTATGATATTATAGGTCACTATATAATTAGTCATTTTCATAAGAT
This sequence comes from Macrobrachium rosenbergii, assembly GCF_040412425.1. Classification (NCBI taxonomy): domain Eukaryota; kingdom Metazoa; phylum Arthropoda; class Malacostraca; order Decapoda; family Palaemonidae; genus Macrobrachium; species Macrobrachium rosenbergii. Next base: position 28,583,743 of record NC_089764.1, on the reverse strand, counting down.
AGCAATTAAGAAGCTTTGAAGCAGCTCTCTCTCTCTCTCTGTACACGCATACACATACACACACACATATACATACTGTATGTGTGTGGGTGTATTTTATATATATATAATTTCTATTGAGACTACTGAAGGGAACTGAGTTGATCCAGAATAAATTTATACAGTATATATGATGATAAAATCTCCTGAGGATGTATAACAAAATAGTTACAGCTCAGATTTTCATTAAAATTTATTACCAAAAAGAGAAAACATCAGCGAAGTGTTGGTTGGTTGCCATGGAAACTGGTGTTTACGTTTACTTACTCCCTGAACAAGGAGTCTGGAGCAAACACAAAATACAAAGAAAAACATTTACTTGTGGTCATCTTAAAACCACTTAATAGCAGCAGAAATGTATATTTCAGTATTTATAAGTAATGTGATGAATTTATAAGTAATATGATGAATAGTAAGGGTAAAAGCTTTCTGAACAATAGACAAAGGGAATATAAAGATCTCATTCAGACAAGATTGGCAATACTGAATGCTCTCCTTATTCAAAGAAGTTATAAAAGTATGAACTAGTTATTCTTGAGATTAAGGAAATAGTAAATAAAACTGTAACAGTGAGCACCATTTATTAAAAATATATTTTGCTGCAATATATGAAGATAAGCATCAAGAAATCTCAGCATCTTTTCAATAATTCCCTATCAAAATTTACCTGCTGGTAACCAATGGCAATTATGTAAAATGCAGTGAGCTGTAAACATCAACGGCACCAACCAGTGTCGAGAGCGATGACATCATCAACAGCCAATCACAGTCGAGAATCATTCCGGCCAACAACGCCGTTACTTTAGCGCAACACCCAGTTTTATGTATTGCTGTCTGTTAAAGATTGAAACGACCGAATTTCGTCGTTTTGGAAAATCTTCAAACAGCATCTCATAAAACCGGGGGATCCGCTTGTGTTGTTTGGTTGCCATGGAAACCAGTGTTTACATCGAGTCATGGCTTCAACAATGAGCTGGAGTAAAGACAAAAACAAAAGTCCATTATTCATAGTTATTTAAAGACCTCTTAAAGTAAAGAGCACTTGAATTTTTTGAAGAAAACAGGAACTTTTTGGTGAAAATAGGAACTTTGGTGAAAATAAGAACTTTTTGGTATAAAATAGGAACTTCTTTTGGTAAAATAGGAACTTTTTTGGTGACAGCAATCAACGTTCAAATATGGCCATTTTCCATGAGTAGTGATCAATTGCTGGCCAAAAGATTGCATTTTTAACAATTTGAAGGAAAGTCCGTTTGATCCCCTACAGTATGGCTGGATTGCAATCAAGTGTCAACATATGGCCATTTTTCCATGCATAGTGATCAAGTTGTATATCCAGTAATAAGAACAATAATCCGTGTAAATCAACGAGAAAATAAAAACATACGGATCTTATCCAGGAATGATAGGCTACAATGTCCTCATTCAAGTTTTTTGTAAAAAGGTGAACTGGTTACTCTGGAGATTAAATAAATATGAAAAGGAATGTGTACTATGGAAATACTGAGCATACAATATACAATGCATAAAATCTTATAATATTACAGTTACATGATCATAATAAACTCTAAGGAATTTCAATATCTTTTTAAAAAATCATTTAAATTTACACACCAGTGACAAACGGCAAAAAAGCCACAGTAGTAATGTAGTAACAACAAAGTCCACCATTGAGCACAGAGATCAGTGACATCATTATCGGCCAATCACAGTCAAGAATATTTCCCGAGAAGGAAGAGTTACCTCTGTTGATCCTCGAGTCTTAAAGATCGCTGTGTGAGACCTCTTACTGCAGATCTGAAGATTGATTTCTTATAAATTAGCTTAGTTGCTGCTTGGACAATGTTGAGCATTTCTCAGAATTCAAGATGGCTGCCACCACCATATTGAAAACCTACCAATTTTTTTAACTTTTGATGCTGATGACATAGAGTGACATCTAATACCACTTTTTAGGGGTTTTAAAAGGTGGAGAATTCATTTTTGTAGTTTTTACATTAAAATGTATAGATATAAGATTTTATAATGTGAAATTTTTTTAAAATCATGTGGTTAACCACAATTTTCCCTTATTCCAGATTGTGTGTATGCATGATTAGAATACTAGTCTTCGTTCCATGGTGTCCAACATCTTCACAGTCATAATGGCTACTGGAAAGGGGGAATGTCTCTTCAGTCCTTGTATTGCCAAGGGAGACTTACAGACATTCAAGAATGTGGCTGTCCAGAAGATCATCACTACAAGCAAGATAAAGGGATGGGTGTTTTTCAACTCTATCAAGAAGTGACGTTTTAGCTCACAAATCAAGTTATTGTAGCCATACATCAAAGAGTAGAAACAATGAATAGAAAAAGTTTAAGTGCTCATGGGATGACATTGGTGTTTCCAAGAGGTGGTTAAAATCAGTGTAGTGGCTTTGATTTCAAGAGCAACTCTGTTGTGCGGAAAAGTGTGTAAACCAAAAGACAGTAAGAACCCACAAAGGTGGTTGCAGATCAGAAAATGTACAAATGTAGAAAGGGGTAGCAATATCACCTTCAAACAGAAGCTAGAGCAACTTTGTGATGAGAGACAAGATCATTAGGCTATTGGGGTGATGGTTAGACTTGGTGCTGTTATTGATGTGCATGCTGTTGATGCATGGTCCCATGTTACAATCGGTTTCATGCTATTCCTTTGACCCACTCTACCCTGAAGACACCTGAGGAGGCGGTACTGAGATCTGTCCCTTCCACTGTAGCTGAGAACGTGACAGAAACATGGACAACTTCAGAACTATATTCTATGTATCTTGCTGCCCCAGGCACTGTATCAAGAAGACAGGTCATATCCACCGTAACAAACTACTTTGGTGAAAAGTTGCTGGTACTCCACATTGAAGGCTGTGAAAGTATAGTTGGAGATAAAGACAACTTAGCGACAGTTTTTGAAAATTGTCAAAGATCAGTACAAACCAAGATGACTAAGACAATATTGAGAAGCTGGTGAGGAAGATCAAGAAAGAAGTTATGGCAAAACATAGGTCCCAAGACTACAATCTCAATGATTTTGCTCATCACAAGGTCATTGAAAGCACCAGTGACACTCTCCCGAAACTGGTTTCTAGCCTTGTGTCAGGGGGCACAATCACTGACCTTGGATCAGTGCATTCAACAGAGTCTTTGTGATGGCTACAGAAATCAGACCACTCTTGACTAGCTGTAAAACTTCACTACATGTATGGCAGCTCAGAGCCCATTAAGCTACTAAGTGAGCATGTTAGTACAAGCACTTACAATGAAATGTAACGCTTCCGCAAGTCAGTGGCTAAGTTTGTCTGCCAATTAATCAGAATACCACAGGAAACTTAACTGAGCACAGAGATTGGGCCCATATTCAGCTGGGCTGACAACTATGACTTGTACATTGCAAGCCCCAGCGGAGTGAAGAGCACCCATGCCACGGTCATGCAGTTCACTCAACATCTGGCTGGTATCATTGACATTGGAAACATTGGTGATGCAACTGGAGATTCTTTGACTTGAGAAACATGAGGTGTCCTCTCTACAACTCTGTCACCATGGAGCTAAAGCACTACACCGGGCCTTCTCAGCCAAACCCATCTCACTTACCAGTGAAGCCTCTGCCTGTTGAAGAGTTGAAGCTTAAGTCTGATGCATTCAGGTTTAGTCAGCAACGAGATGCAGCATGGCTTTCACAAATACATATATGAGAATGACAAACCAATTGAGTGGGTAGGCTTTAATGCTTAGCAAGACCAACTGGGGGAACATCCTATTAAGAAAGCCAAGACACTGTTGGTTTTTGACCAATGATTGACTCACTGCCAGCTCATTCTGACACCATTATAACTACATTTGTGTATCTTGAAAGGGCTCTCGGGACTTTTGGGATGCAATACATTCATCTCACTGTCGACTTCCAACTGTATGAAACCGGATGCCTAGTTCAACGGAATGATCCTCACTGCTGGACCAACCTCACACCTTGGTATGATGCACACACTTATGAGTTTTCTGGATGCATAGGAATATTGATGAAGGTCTGGTGTAGAAGTTCTCATTGAGTTCAACGTTAGGTGGAATAACTAGCATCTTGAATAGGAAAGCAGTGCAATTTGGAGATAGCTGATATTTTCCACTTTGAACTGGGTCCAGTTCCTCCTGCCCTTACTGATGAGTATGGCTGCTTGAGGAAGGGCAACAAGGCTGCACTTCTTAAAGGCCTCGTTATCTGGCAAAACTCCATCTGCTGCAGACGTGGTGTTAGTTGATGCCAGTCAGTTACTGTACCACATAGTCTGGCCAGTTTCTGGAACCACAAAAGACCTAGCTGCAAGCATCAGTACTCGATTGGCCCACCACCCTTCTGCCTCCAAGAAAATTCTCTTGACTGCTATGACCAAGAAACTCCAAGTGCTGGAGACCACGATTGGGCAAGAAGAGGAAGAGCAAGGGAATATCGACTGACCCCAATACAACCCTTCCATGCTGAGAAGCTGTTCTTCATAATGATAAGAATCTACTTAACAATATCCTTTGTGGGTACCACTTTCAATACCACATCCAACTGGTCAATAAACTGGACTGTACAGTCGCCCTCTGCAGCTACATGATGAAATCCGTGGTGGATGGCCCCCAAACCATCCACATCCTAAGTTATGATACTGACGTCTTTGTTCTGCTGGTGTATTGGATATCAAGGATGCAGATCAATGCCAAGATTCAAATGGAAAAGTGGAATGGTGATATCTTGGATGTCAACAAAACTGTCAAGCATTTGGGACCAAAAGTGCAGCCAGCTTCTCGGTGCCCATGGCTGTGATACAGTGTCATACCCCTTTGGAAAAGGAAAACAGTCAGTGCTCAAACTCTTTTAACTTGAAAATGACATACCAGGTCTTGATAAGGTACTTGGAGAACCTGGAGCAACCCGGCCTCAGCATAAGGCAACAGTGGATACCTTTTATTTACTACTCTATAGACAGAAAGAGTTGTATGACAATGAATGATGCATGAGCTCACTTGTACCCTGGCCATAAGAACCCTCCACCACTGAAAAGATTACCACCAACTGATGCCAACCTGCAGCAGCATGTGCTCAGAGCTTACCTTCAAATGCTACATTGGAAAGCAGCAGTCAACAGGACCCACCCACTGAAGCTCAAGATATTGCCAATTTTGGCTGGAACAATGAAGGCCCCATCATTACACAGACTGTCTCACCAGCCCAAGTTGCTCCTCAAGAGCTCCTGGATGTAGTGAGTTGCAACTGTACTGCAAATGGAAAGGCATGCAGTAGTGGGTGTTGCAGCTTTTAGTAATTTTACCAGCAAGCTTGTAGTAATTTTACCAGCAAGCTTATAGTAGAGGAAGATGAAGAGGGCCAAGATAATGGTGATGTAGATGAGTATAATATAAATTAAGTTTGTGTACCAGATATTTTTTATAACTGTCTTTTGAATAATGATACAATAAACATCCTTATCATTACATTTAACTTCTTTATTTGATCCTATATTTGGCCCTATAGAGATTAACAAACTGCAAAAATTAATTTTCCACCATTTAAAACCCTTGGAAAATGGTATTACATGACTACTTTTGTAGGAATGGGAATATATAACCACTTTTGTAACAGAAAATGGTATTACAAGACTACTTTTATAGGAATGGTATTACATAACCACTTTTCGTAGCAAACTTCAAGTTTTTCAGTGTGGCGATGGTGGCCATCTTGAATTTTGAGAAATGCTCAACGTTGTCCAAATAGCAACTAAGCTAATTTGGCTTTCCTGTGTATATAAAACATTTCCATGCAAATGTTTGAGCAGTCAACATTGCAGGGCCACCATTTTGGCACCTAGACTACGTTGCCACTATATATTTCATATCCTGTTGCTTGAAAAAAATTTCAAAATTATTTTGGACCTGATTTCTACAGAAATGCAAGAAATACGCTAAAAAAGATGCAAGGTATAATAACTGAAACGTGAAAAAACTGCATTTCTCAGATTTACTGACATGACTTCCACTCGATAGCGGAAAGTCAGACTGTAATGCAATTTGAAAGTACTCGTCCAGAAAATTATAAATTTTATTAGTAGACGACGGTGGAGACCCTGGTTCAAAGTGAGGCAGCTTCACAGGAAAAGTTTGTTTATGAACTTGGGAAAATGAGTCTAAAAGTAACTCCAAGTAATCAAACAGACTGCCCACAGTCTTCCTCAATCTAAATTAACATTCAATAATCCATCCACATGTTGACACAGACCCCCATAAACAGATATTTTAAACTTCCTCTTTCTATAAAGATCCCTTTTTCCATTCCCTGCAGCTTGTCTACACTGTCACCAACTAAGGCCAATGATCAGGGTAGAAGACTATCCCACACTCCATCCACTAACTCACCTTCTCCTATGCTGAGCTGCTTCCAGTACCACACACCGAATACAGATTCAGATGAATGCTGGAAGATTGACAGAGAGGGGTACAAGCTATGCTCTCTTGAGAAGGTAACTGGTATCGTATCAGAAGGTAACTGGTTTCAGGGGGTAACTTGTATCAGAAGGTAGCCGGTTTCAGTCGCATCAAGGACGGATGTGACGTATTGGTACGTGAGCAGACACCCATCTCGGATGGTACTAATAATCCTGAAAAAATAAAATGAATGGAATTTAAGAAAGGAAATTTGTGATGAATGATGAAATAAATGTAATTATCAACTCGAGAGGAGTGGTAGGATCTTTCCTTTGTGAAAGGGCTCTTGGAGAGACGCACAAACGCATACACAACCACACATATACACTCCTTATTGCCCCTTATCTCTCTGTCTCTCTTGACACATGTATATATATATCTATATAAATATATATATATATATATATATATATATATAATATATATATATATATATATATATATATATATATATATATATATATATATATATATATATATATATATATATAATTATAATCACTCCTATCTTGACACCGGCTTGTGGGTGGATATGTAATCTTTAACGATTGTGTACGTTCGTCAGCCCTGTTCCTATAATACATATATTTGTGACTTCTACAGTAATGCTCTGTATCAGTCCTTCGTCAATGGCTTGAAAATAAAGTCGAAACCGGTAGGACCTACACCCCGTCTCTTATTTTTCACCTGTGGTAATGTGTGATTATATATATATATATATATATATATATATATATATATATATATGTATATATATATATATATATATATATATATATATATATATATATATATATATATATATATATATATATATATATATATATATATATATTATTCATGTATAAACGTAAGCAAATAGAAATAATCCAGTTTAAAAATTAATTATTATTATTATTATTATTATTATTATTATTATTATTATTATTATTATTATTACCTATACGAGAGGTAATAATTCGATGTTCATATCATAACTGAAATCTGAAACTAAACAAATAATGACGTGTAGCGTATGCAATACATTGTCCTTGCATACAGTTGAATCTGCACGCAAGAAAAATTCACGCAGACTTCTCCGTCGTGTCGAAAAACTGCGGTTACTCCTGCGTTCTCCCAATCCTTATCACCTTACCTGTCACTTCCCCCTCTTATCTTATCTCCCTTCCCTTTCCTTTGTTTCATTTCGTCCACTTCTCAGCTCATTCGTGGGGAAACTAACCGGCGGTAACTGGAAATATCTCGATACGATAAGAATGGATTTTTTCGTTTTAATATTGGAATGTTTCAGTAGTGCTAAGTCCTTCGTTCTAAGGGCAATATATTACGTGTTTTTTTCAATAAAGACTATACATTCTTTATTATTTGAAATTGCTTTATTCGTACTAAAAATAAGTGTTTTAAACAAAAATCTATTGGTTTTTTCTTCCAGTCCTGCATTTTATGGTGAAAATGCATATTTTTTTTTCAATAAAAACAATTGATTTGTCATTATTGATTTATTTTGTACTGAAAATAAAATTGTTTTAAATAAAGGCTACCGACTTTTTCTTTATTGCTTGACGGTTTATTATTGTTGCAATGCACATTATTAACTTTACAGTTACATACAAGATATATTTGGCCATGCATACCCTATGGCAAATTATTATTATTATTATTATTATTATTGTGTAACAATACTTCAATAGCACTTCTCCACAAAATGAAAAATTATACTAATGAATAATTACATTGTACACAAAAACGTAATACTTACATTAACATTTGTACATTCACTTCTCTAAGCCAAAATCTACATAACCAAATGGATTCACTTGCCCATACCACACACACACACACACACACACACAAAAGTTCTGAAGACTGAATAGCTGTCTTCCATCGTGTGTGGACTTACTGGTACTAGTTGCCATATTACGCCCAAATATAATATGCTTTCGTCATTTGTTAGCTACGGAAATTTGCCCTGTGGATGGGTAATACCACCATAACGCAATATGCACCAGTAACAGCTTTTTTCATATATATTTTGTGTTGCTGCTCATTTGTATAATTTTACCATTATTATCATCATTATTCAGGAGATGAACCCTATTGATATGGAACAGGCCTACAGGGGCATTCGCTTGAAATTCAAGCTTCCAAAGAACACGTTCTTTATTATTATTATTATTATTGGGGCATTGGCTTGAAATTCAAGCTTCCAGAGAACATGTTCATTATTATTATTATTATTATTATTATTATTATTATTATTATTATTATTCGGGAGACGAACCCTATTCATACGGAACAAGCTCACCACAGGGGCCATTGACTTGAAATTCAAGCTTCCAAGGAATATGGTCATCATTTCATAGAAGTAACAGAAGATAATCGGAAATACAATTATTAGAAAACAAAAATAAGTTTACAAATAGATAAAAATGTTAATAAATATTAAGAGTACAAGAAGAAAATGAGGTAGTAATGCATTGCATCTTCGCTTGAACTTCTGAAGTTCCAATTGCACGATACCCTCTGGGAGGCTGTTCCACAGTCCAGCGGTGTGAGGAATAAAGGACCTCTGGAACTTTGGAGAAGTGAGACAGTGAGGAACATTTACCGCATATTGGTGCTGTTGTTAAGCAAATCTGGTCGCTCTCGACAGGAAAGAGGATCAGGGATAATGCATTTATCGTATATTTATCAGTCGACTTATCTTTATTTATTTATCACTTATATTTTATTCTCTGTTATTCGCTTTCTTTTTCATTTTTGTTCTATTTGTCGCTTACTTGTTATTCTGTCTTATTCACCTTTGGTCTTAAATTTTGTTCACTCTTGGGATTTCTGTTCAATGAAAGGCTACTTGTTCAGTATGAATGTCTGCATTGATAATAATAATAATAATAATGAATTTAAAACGTTTTAATTAGCCATAAACCACAAAATTTCCATCACGTGTTCGTCACATTCTTCGACAAATTCTCGGGATGGCGCGAACGATCTCTAGAGACCGGAAATGGCGTCACTGAGTTGTGCAATGTCCCAGCGTCGAGTTTATTGTTACACTGGAACACGTTGTACTAAAAGTACTAATATCATTGAGAGCGTACATTTTGTACCTTTGTTCTTCGTGGGAAATTAAGTATCGCTTATTCGAGGTTTTGTTCACATAATTTATCAGTCCAGCTGACTGGCTTAATATTTTGGGTTAAATCTGTTTACAAGAACAGAATAGAATATATAATTAAGGCCAAGCGCTGGGACGTATGAGGTCATTCAGCGCTGAAAGGAAAATTGAGAGTAAAAGGTTACAAAGGTGTAACAGGAGGAAAACCTCGCAGTTGCACTATGTAACAATTGTTAACAGAGGGTGGAAAGTAAGATGCATGAGAGAATATGGAAGGAGGTACAGTAAAAGGAATGAAAGGGTTTGCAGCTTGACTATGTTAAATGTTAACATTCACTGTATTCTTTCTTCGCTGGATGTCTAAATAGATTCTTTCTACCTCGTGTTTTCCGATTTTGTAGACTTCTATTGTTTATGCTAGTTTTTTGTTTGGGGAAAAATGGGAAAGAGAGAGAGAGAGAGAGAATATTTCATTGTTGGAATAATAGCAATGTCAGACTTCAGATTCGACCTCGTTCGTAATAAAGTGATAAAGTAAAATGTCTCGCATTTTTGGAAATATAATCTAAAGAAATTTATAAAAAAAAAATCATATAATGAACAAGAAATGTTTTGTACTATGTATAAAGTCCTTACTTATAAAATAAACTAAAATAAGCAAGAACACCACGCAAAGAATTTCACCAGAATTTCGACGCGACCTCAGCCACAGAATTATTTTCGCAAACGATTTAATGTATGTGTATTTTATAACGGGCGTTGCTTTGTTGTGAGCACCGCCCGCACCTATACTTGAACAATCTTCAGCTTGACTTTTAATACTCATTACGCAGAGTTTATGCCCGGTGTTAAATCCCGATCGCCGTGTTAAAAGTATAATACGCCCCGTCCTCCGGCTGAATAATTTAACGGTTATTTCGATAAGGAAAAATGCAGCGGAGTCATTTCAGCATTTGGGTACTGCCATAAACATTTTGGAAAGCAAGATTACAGAACAGTGAACAATACTGAGGCATTATGATTCACTATTGCTTTCGAAAGCACAGGTACCGTCTTTTATTTTTTTTCATGATATTTTCTGAATTAGAATTACTTTTTTTTTTTTTAATCGGCGAACGCTGAGGGATTTTAAGTGAGGAAAATGATCGCTTGCCCAAAGTTCGGATTTATTCATTATGTATAATCCCTTCGAAATGTATCATTGAAGAACTCTCTCTCTCTCTCTCTCTCTCTCTCTCTCTCTCTCTCTCTCTCTCTCATCTTTTTTTTTTTACCTTGCTTTCGATGCATGTGGCACAGATTTTGGAGCTATTGGGGGTGGAAATGGGTTACAATGGGGGCAGCGAGTAGGCAGGTATTATGTTGCTTGGCGCACTGTCGACTGCAAAATATATATATATATATATATATATATATATATATATATATATATATATATATATATAAAATCATATCCCTACAGAAATCTCGTTTCCTGTGGACAGCATGTCAACAGCATGTGTGTGGGTGTGTGTGTGTATGTATGTATGTATATGTGTGTGTAAGAAGAGAAACGCCAATCTCCATCTGAAATTTTGATAAACTCTGTTTTGAAATTCCAAAAAACCTCATTTCAAAGTCGGAAAATTAAATATAAATGCAACGAAACATACAAAACCTTACTATATTCTAACCTCAGACTGGTTATTTATTCATGGATCGTATGAAACAGAATGGTATTCTATATAACTTTACTCAGACCACCCAACTATTCACAGGCAAAAATAGAAAGCCTATTGCAACAAACTTCTAAATAAAGGAATTCACGGAAAATCAAAGAACAAGATATGTTATTGGAACAGTCTAGTTCTCTATGACACAATAAACTTCTCTAAACAGTCTTGCGCGCAAATAATGTGGAATACAATGAGGATGTTGCGAGAATAAGGATTATAATAAAGATTACATTTATAGAAAGAACGCTTCTATTTCTAGAAAGACTAAGGATTATATTTATAGAATGAATTACGATTATACTTTTAGAAAGAATAGGGATTATGTTTAGGTAAACAAAAAGGATTATATTTATAGAGAGAATAAAGATTATATTTATAGAAAGAATAGGGATTATGTTTAGATGAACAATATGGATTATATAAACAGAAAGAATAAGGATTATATTTGTAGAGAGAATAAGGATTATATATATATATACAGCAAGAATAAGGATTATATTTATAGAAAGAATAAGGATTGTATTTACATAAAGAATAAGAATTGTATTTATAGAAAGAATAAGGATCATAATTATAGAGAGAATATGGATTATTATTACATAGAGAGAATAAGGAGAATATTTACAGAGAATAAGGATTATATTTATAGAAAGAATGAGGATTACGTTTACGGAAAGAATAAGGATTATATTTATACAGAGAATAAAGAATATATTTATAGAAAGAATAAGGATTGTATTTAGAGAGAGAATAAGGATTATCATTACAGAGAATAAGGATCACATTTATGGAGAGATAAAATAATATTTATAGATAGAATGAGGATTATAGTTATAGAGAACAAGGATGATATCTATAGAAAGAATGAGGATTATAGGTAGAGGGAAGAAGGATGATATTTATAGAAAGAATAAGAATTATATTTATAGGAAGAATAAGGATTATATTTATAGAGAGAATAAGGATTATATCTACAGAGAGAATAAGGAATATAATTCCAGAGAGAATTAGGATTATATCTACAGAGAGAATAAAGTCTATATTTATTATCACAGGTCTGTACACAATGACATTCTTGAGAGCAACATCTCTTCAATTATTTTGAAACAGGAGAGTTTCGTCATTCATTCTTCACTTCAGAATCGAAGGCTTTAGA
>NC_089764.1:28561235-28568735 GCF_040412425.1 Macrobrachium rosenbergii | reverse complement strand
GTTAGGAATGATAAATATTATCTGTATTGTAATTTCAAAGTAAATAATCCTTCATACCACAATAATAATAATAATAATAATAATAATAATAATAATAATAATAATAATAATAATAATAATAATTGATCCCATTTGAAAAAGGCTTTGTACTTCAGTAAACCATAATCTCACAATACTGTGAGATTATGGTTTATTGAGGTACAAAGCCTTTTTCAAATGGGATTTATTATTATTATTATTATTATTATTATTATTATTATTATTATTATTATTATTATTATTATTTGAGAAGGAAGAAATAAATACAAAAAGATAAATGACAAATTAAATTAATTAACATATAATTTTTTGTAATCTGATTGAGTTTATGAGATGATGACTATTAAGCCAAGCACTGTTGCACTCTTGGCCATTCAACGCTTAGAGCCTTAGACAGTCAAAACAGAGAGTTGGAGTGGTTGGACAGCAAATAAATGAGATGATGTACAAGGATCTAAAGGTGGAACTGGGAGAAAACCCACAGTTGCTCTTAATAAGTTTTAGTTAGAGATGTTGGACAGCAAGATTGACGAAAGGAAGCGGGAATGGAGGTAAGGTAAAAAAAAAGGTTGAACTTATAATATAATAAAGGAAAGTAATGGCAGTAATTCTTACAAGTTTCAGGACAATGTATTTCCTTGTAACTGTCATCTGCTGCAAGAGGGGTGGTTAAGTTCGCAAGCAAAGACAAGCAATGTGATCAAGCACTGCAATTTAATAAGCAAGCCATTTCAAGCAGACAGTTTGAGGTGGTGAGTGAAGTTGACGGTTGGGGAGTGGAGGAGGAGGAGGAGGAGGAGGAGGAGGAGGAGGAGGAGGAGGAGGAGGAGGAGGAGGAGGAGGAGGAGGAGGAGGAGGAGGAGGTGGTGGTGGTTGAGGTACAACACGAGCAACCATTTTAAGCAGACAGTTTGTAGGATTGAGGTATGGTGTAGGTGGAGGTTTGAGGTTGACAGTTGATGAGTGGAGGAGGAGGAGGAGGAGGAGGAGGAGGGAGGAGGAGGAGGAGGAGGAGGAGGAGGAGGAGGAGGAGGAGGAGAAGGTGGTGGTTGAGGTAGAGAGGTACAACGCGAGCAACCATTTCAAGCAGACAGTTTGTTGGGGAAGGGATTGAGGTATGGTAGGGTGGAGGCTGAGGTTGACGGTTGAGGAGGAGGAGGAGGAGGAGGAGGAGGAGGAGGTAGTAGAGAGGTACACCACCACCTCCAGCCAGCAGCTAGCCAGTCAGTCACGCCGACGCAAGGGGAAAAAAACTGTAGCCAACAACCTCCAGTGACCACACGGGTTACTCAGGTTAGCCAATGGCAATCTTGTGCATCTTCGACGGAGGGTGTATGTCTTCTCTGGCATGACCTGGGTGTATAAATGTTCGGTATTACGAGGGTGCAAAGCTTTAATGAGTGTTATACTCTTTGATGGAATGGATGAGAAAATAACTCGATACTCATTGAAATGAAACTTGAGAAAATGTGATTTATGCAAGGAAACTGAGAGAGATGTATTCTTATTTTCGGTCCTGAGGATTCAGAGTTTTTACTTCTGCCGAAAAATTAAATTTTAAATCCAGTTTGGTCACTATTCAAGGTTAAAAACTGAAAAAATTGCCAAAAATGGTCATTACATGTTGATTTCGAAGATTGTGCCAAGTCATGTTACAATCCTGGGGCTAAAATCATGCAAACTTGATGAACTAGTGATTGACCTAAGTGGATAAGTAATAATCCATAAATAGAATTAAAATACCAGCGTACCTCAGGAAATGCAATAAAGCAGAACAGAAAAGAATAATTCTCAACTTTTCGTTCACACAGATAACATGTACATCTACTTACGTTCCAGAAATTAAAAGAATAACTCGAGAGCTTCCAGAGAATCTTGACCATTTCCTGGATATTTTAAAGCAATTTAAATTCCTCTCTCTCTCTCTCTCTCTCTCTCTCTCTCTCTCTCTCTCTCTCTCTCTCTCTCTCTCTCTCTCTCTCTCTCTCAAAGCATCATGTACCTCCTTACCTTTCTGCTCTCAATTTTCTTGCAAAGTCACTGGAAGAGCTTGAAGTTATGGCTATGCAGCCCTGGAAACAGGAACACGATGCAAAGCATCAGAGACGAAGGTCGTGGTCCCATCCTTGCCCAAAGAAAAAGATCTCAAAAAAAAAAAAAAAAAAAATCACTTCCAGGCAAGATTCTCTCTGGAATGCGATGGACAACGGGCCGGAGGAAATTCCAGAGGCTTACCGACCCCTGCCGAAACCTCTTTTCCAGTGACTGGAAGTAGCTTGAGCGCTAAATGCCTCGTTCTTCATCGTTCCAGCACCCAGCCTCCTCCTCCACCGCTTTCTTTCCTTCGGTTTATGCACTGTTGGAATGACTTAGACTCTTAGAGCACTCGTTATTCCAGTTAACAGAGCTCTTCAAGTTTCCCCTTTTCTTTGACTGGAAAGAGACTGCCTTCCAGAGACAAAATTCCAGTTAACAGAGCCTTTCAATTTTCCAGTTTTCTTTGATTGGAAAGAGAATGTCTCTTTCTGAAACAAAATTCCAGTTAAAATTACCCTGAAGTTTCCCTTTTGTTTGACTGGAAACAAAATTCCAGTTGAAAAAAACCCCCTTAAGTTTCCCTTTTCTTTGACTGGAAGGAGACCGTCTCTTCCAGAAGCAAAATTCCAGTTTAAGAAAAATCCCCTTCAGTTTCCTCTTTTCTTTGACTGGAAAGAGACCGTCTCTTCCAGAAGCAAAATTCCAGTCTAAGAAAAACCGCCTCCAGTTTCCCCTTTTGTTTGACTGGAAAGATAATGTCTCTTTCAGAAACAAAATTCCAGTTCAAAACTCCCCCTCCAGTTTCCCCTTTTCTTTGACTGGAAAGATACATTACTGCTTATGACTGTTACCTCGAGAAACCACTGATGCAAACGGTCTCCTAATAAAGAGAAGGTTTGAGCAATTCCAATCTCAATGTCATGAAAACGTCATCAGAGGGATAAGATCGTACTAAACGTATCCAAGTTTGACGAAACGAAAGGCTGAAACAACTACGAGGCTTGACAGGAAATTTCTGGAACTGTGAGACGTTGGTGGTGAACATCCTTCCAGTTTCAAGTTTCCCGAATTGACGAGAAATCACAACAAACAAGATCTGATTACCTATCTACCAAGGTGGACGCCCCGAGATACAAGGAATTGAAATATTCTACCGAGCTGAGGCTCGCGCACCAGTTTTGAAGTTTGGAAAAGGCTGAGAGATTAAAGGCCATCCAAACTGCAAGGAAGTTTGCAGATTTTTAAATCATACACTATATTCTATAGCAATCATAGAATTACAAAAAATTTACAGTTTCATCAAAGCATGCGTGAATACTTTCTATGCGTGGAGAGCACTTCGGGCCTACCTAGGGTATTTCCTGAACTGACGATGCAAGTCAGTTAGAGTCAGAATCTAAAGTAATATATGGTGTATTGATAGGAATCACTGACTTTCATGACGTAATGATATAGGTAATCATTATCACTTAGAAAAAAAAAGACTATTATAAGAGCAAACTGACCTATGCTAAGTGTTTTATTAACTATTTCGTATCTAATAAAATTAACTCACAATCCACGCGATCCCCCAGATGAAAATAACAGCATTTACAGTATACTATAGTGATAAATTAAGCATATAATGATTCTATATAATTCTGAAATAGATCTAATGTCATCTTCCTTCAGAGGAAATTAAGGCTTCTGCAAGTATCCAGAAGTACTTTGGTTTTAGTTGAAGCCTGAAGCTTCCAATTGGGTTGCTAAATATTAATGTTAACAAAAAATGCTAAAAAAATAATATTACCACTGGAAAGTTTCACTGGAATTCCATCCCCAAAAACAGCGTTGATTATAGGTTAAAAAAATAACATGTTAATAACGGTAAAACTGTATCTTCATAATGGTAAAATCGCTATGTTCATTATTAAAAAAAAAATCATGTTAATTATGGAAAAAATACCACATTAACTTTTTATGTTTTTTTGCATTTTCTAAATATTTTATTTAACTCTGAGGATATTTATGTTACTCCCTGTTATTAATGTCATTACTATTTAGTAATGATACTGTTTGGTAACGATATTAATAACAGGACACTTACATGCATAACCTCGGAGTTAAAAAAAAAAAATTAAAAAATGCCAAAAAACCACAAAAAGTTGAAATTCCTGGGGCGAAGACGAATCGCCTCTTGTCTTGCCCACTTGGAAGTTTCCGTGGTTCTGGATGCCCACTGTAATCATGGGCAGAGGAACCACGCCATCCCAAATCATGTACCCCCAGGTCCAACTGTTCTGGGTTCAAGGTCATAGGTCATACTCGGGTATTCTAAGGCGAGAATAAAAACAGATTATTTATCTATTCTAATGGAGAGTAAAACCAGAGTCTGTTTAGTTTGAGAGAGAGAGAGAGAGAGAGAGAGAGAGAGAGAGAGAGAGAGAGAGAGAGAGAGTTCAAAGAATCATCCTGAAATAAAATTAATTCCTAATTAAATACCAGTGATATTTTGATAGAAAGTTATTGGATTACGACTGTAATGCCAGTGAAATAACAAGATTACACACACACACACACACACACACACACACACACATATATATATATATATATATATATATATATATATATATATATATATATATATATATATGTCTGTGTATGTGTAAATATATATATATATATATATATATATATATATATATATATATATATATGAATGAATTTTTATCACATTACCGTAATTTATATAAAAGCATTAAGCTACAAATGTCGTTTAATATCTAATTCGCTCTCTCTCGAAATAATATTTGTATATACATGTAAATCGAAGGAAAGCAGACTCACACATATATATGTCGACTAGATAAACAGATAACTTGAGGAATTTTTTAACAATATAAACACATGAAGCCAGCTAAAGCTTCGACCGTCTTCCTGTGGTTTGGTTTTATACGTCACTGACAAGAATGGATAAGTGCATGTTTGTTTGTGTATATGTGCATGTGTGTGTGTGTGAGAGAGAGAGAGAGAGAGAGAGAGAGAGAGAGAGAGAGAGAGAGAGAGAGAGAGAGAGAGAGAGTGCACATGTGTGTATATGTACATGTGTGAAAGTGTGTATATATGTAGGAGAGAGAGAGAGAGAGAGAGAGAGAGAGAGAGAGAGAGAGAGAGAGAGAGAGAGAGAGAGAGATTGATACTAAGCCATTTAAACAAATCCAAATAACCAGTCCATAACAAGGCATAAATAACATGTTCTTTTCGCCGTGACAGATACCATACTTAAAACAACAGCTTTCTACCTATTTAGATTTAGAAAAAAAAAATTTTGTTCTCAACTAAACCTTTCGGCCAGAATGAATAGCCATGTTATAAGACAAGCTTTACATCAACTTTATTTTCCATTGTTAAGTCTATCTTCTTAGAATTTATTTTTGATGCTGAAGTTAAGTTGAATCATGTTAAAATGCAAAGAAAGTGGAGAAAAATAAACATTATAAGGAAATTTAATTATTTTGCATTGGGGTTTTTCTATTGAAACGACTATAAAATAAACTCTCAAAAGATACAAAAAATACCGATACAGAAATTAAAATGTCCCTATTTGACCAGATGTATAAAAACCGATTTTCCTGAAGAAGCAAAATCCAGTCTACAGATTTACCTGATACATTTAATGCTTTGTATGGATGATGGAATAGACACCGCCCAATTATCTGCCTTCAAAAAGTTCTGCTTTGAAAGCAAAGTCACAGTGAACCTGGTGCTTAGCAAACGAGCTACATCAGTGACTTTGAAACTGGAACTAGTGCTCTGAGCAGTCTGCTTACGGACAGGTAGGATAAGAAACCATCAGTTTTATTCATGGGATGGGGTAGTGTCATGGTGAATCCTTCTCTGAAACCACTGGCTTTACTCTTAAAGTTACATAAAAGCCTGGTGATTGTGATTGTATGATTTCACATTCCCATTTTCATATATATATATATATATATATATATATATATATATATATATATATATATATATATATATATATATATATATATACATATATATTTACATATATAATTACATAAATATATATATATATATATATATATATTTATATAAATATATAATATCACATTTATTATATTATATATATAGGCTTTATATATGATAAATATATATATAAATATATATATATATATAATATATATATATAAAATCGCATCACCTTTCTTGCATTTGGATCTAAGACTTTGTAGTGACAAACGTATCCAAAAAGTGTGAAGAATTCGAGAAGTTATAGGGCACTGTGGCTGTTAAATTACATACCCACACACACATATACATACATATATATAATCGATAGGTTTTTGTGACAATTATTTTCCTTCTCTTATATACCATAATCTAAGATATTTCATTTAAATATAACAATTCATACATTCATTTCAATAATACAGGGTGATATTTAGTCAACAATAAGAAATGCATTGCTTTTCAAAAATGAAACCAACCTTTTAGTGTCTGTAATGAAAATTTGAACGATGGTATAATGCACATAATGTCCTCAGCAGATTATAACTGATTACAAAATTTTGAATTAGTATATTTCTAAATAATTAATTCAATTTTCTAATCAGTACATAATCCCAATTTTTTATATATATACACACACACACACACACATATATATATATATATATATATATATATATATATATATATATATATATATATATATATACTGTATATCTATATATATATATATAACATAATGTATCTTTCACTATAATCACATTAATAGTACAATGTGTCATATACTTTTTTTTATAATGTCTTCTCATTGTAGTATCACAAATACACGTAAAATATACCTTTTCTCAAATTAATTAATTTGGACGCTCAATCTAAGTTTCTCATCATATGCAACAGATCTTTATTACAAATTGGTCGGTCTCTGAAGAACTGAAGTCTCTTAAGACTTCATCCATTATAAAGATGTCACCCTGAAATTCTTTTCAAAAGATTCCATTTAGTGTCTGGTGGAAATCGAGTCTTTTTGCTTTTAATTAAGTATCTAATCTTTCAGTGTAAACATCGAATTTCTCAGTGTCAATATGGAATCTCTCAGAGTAAATGTCGAATCTCTCAGTGTAAATGTCTAATCTCTCAGTGTAAATATCGAATCTCTCAGGGTAAATATCGAATCTCTCAGTGTAAATATCGAATCTCTCAGTGTAAATGTCTAATCTCTAAGTGTAAACGTCTAATCTCTCAGTGTAAATATCAAATCTCTCAGTATAAATATGGAATCTCTTAGTGTAAATATCGAATCTCTCTGTGTAAATATCGAATCTCTCAGTGTAAATATCGAACCTCTCTGTGTAAACGTCGAATCTCTCAGTGTAAATATCGAATCTCTCTGTGTAAATATCGAATCTCTCATGTAAA
>NC_089764.1:28538735-28558735 GCF_040412425.1 Macrobrachium rosenbergii | reverse complement strand
ATAATAATAATAATAATAATAATAATAATAATAAAACCACATTGTCTTTACCTTACCGACAGATTCTTTTACCTTAAAAAAATATTTTCACATTTCCGTGAGATAAGAAAGATCCCAGCGAAGGGATTTTAATACTTTTTTTTTTTAATTGACAAGGAGCTTGTGGGTGATGGTAAAGTTAAAATTTATATTATGAGAAGTGCCTGTAGTTTTATAGTATAGTAGTGATATTGCCTTGTGATAATAGTAAAGTAATTATAAAAATCATATTGGACAACAGTCCACTGACTTGAAATTCAAGCTTCCAATAAACATTATGGTGTTCGTTTGAAAGAGGTAAAAGAAGGTATTGGGAGATTCAGAAGGAAGAGATTAGGTGTCAGAAAAGAAAAAAATAAATTAACTAAATAATAAATAAATATATAAAAATGCAAGTAACATGCGAGAGCTTTCTTAGCCTACAAAAAATTGGTATAATATATGGACTCCTTTCGAAAGAAATGGCATTATTTTCATCATATTTTTTGATAACAATGATAACAATAACTAGTATATTGAAGTGAAAATAAGTCATGGGACATTACTTTAACTTTATTTAATAACCAGTTGGTTTGTAGCAGAGACCAAATAGACACTCGAGTGTAACTGATAATCCCGGAATAACGAATTATTCTCGAATAGCAATTATTATTTTCAATGCAAATCACGTAACAAAATCCAGCATCACTAAAGAAGAAAATCTTTATAGAGATCTTGTGGGAATAAAATACATTTTTCCTCTTTCGTGATGTTAAATTTCGTCACGAGAATTGAGCTAATCAAATTGCCATGTGTGTACAATTCTGCCCTAAATTGGAAAACTGCAGTATCTGCAAAATTTTCGAAATTGAGATATGCCACCTACTGGGCTCGTGAAACACAAAATACACAAGTTACTGCAGTTTCAGAATGATTCTTCAATGCTTTCCACGAGTATTTAGAGGGTCCCATTTGCAGTATCTGCAAAATCAGTAGTAAGGCGAGGGAGTATCTACCATTTTTCTCAGTTTTGAATTTTTGCAGAAACTGCAGTCTTCCATTTTAGGGCAGAATTCCTGGCTGCAGGATTGTGACAGATATTCGAGTGTCTGTCACCTCCGTTGTAAACAAGTGATCATTGAATAATGGTAAAATAATGGTAAATATCTTATTTTCACTTGAAGGTATGAGTCATTATTATCATTGTTTTCAAAGATGTTACGAAAATAAGAATTTCATAAAGCAGTCTGTTTAAAAGGACCATAAAGAGGGATAAAATATGTGAATGCAAGGATATAAGGAGGAATACACACAGAGACAAACACATACATTTTTCAAGCAATACACTTCTTTGAGAGTGTCGAAAATATCTATTTCTATAAATTGTAGCAACTTCATGACACTTTTAACTAGTCGAGATCTCATCTTTCTGACAGTTCAGAGATTTTAGCGAATTTTGCGGTTAAATCGTGATTGCCATCTCATGCCGCTCTTTGAGGTTTTCAGATTTTGTGAAAAATTCTTGATACTTCAGCGACAATTAAAGACTTTGACTATGATTTTCAGGTTGTAAATTTCCCTTAGGTCTTGTCACTCAAACCATTAAATTTTGAAGTTTCAGCCGTTTCCCAAAAAGGTTCTTTGAGTAGATATTTTCTTTCTACAACGATAGAATTTAGAAAAAACCCCAAACCAAACATAAGACGAATAAATAAATAATCGTATTATTCATTTAATCGTCTGGAATTCTTAGCCCCTTTTAAAATTATTCTTGTTTTGAATTTTTACTAATTATTTTTTGCTTTCAGGAAAGCGGTCTCTCTATTTAATTTTTCTGATGTTGATTGCTTCAGTAAGTCTTTCAACCAATGTTTGCTTAAATATATTTTCTCTTAATTTTTCCTAAATATAATACAGTATATATATATATATATATATATATATATATATATATATATATATATATATATATATATATATATATATATATATATATATATATATATATATAACTGTTATTACTTAAAGCGGATTCAGCATAAATATTAGAAAACGTTCGTTAACTGATTCACAAAGAAAATATCTACCGGGCAAAAGGTCAATATAATATTTCTAACCAAACTCTAACAAAAAATATTTCAAAAAACATATAGACAGAGAACATTATTTATTAATTTCTCTGGTCACTCAAAATCGGGGGATGGGATCTGCTTGTCAGACGCATTTCGGAACTGTGATTTCATAAATAAATAGATAATTTGAACAAGTAAGGCACAGCGGTACGCGAGTAAAGCAAAAACGTGGGATTCTTGCAAAAACAATGATTCACGCAAAATTTGGGTCCATTTGCCAAATAATAGCAACGTAATGCAATAGACTTCAACATTAAAACTGCAGATCTATACGAGGAAAGTACAGCGATACGCGAGCAGAGCCAAACATGGAAATGTTGCAAAACACAACAATTCTCGCAACATCTGGGTCCATTTACAACATAATTGCGCTACAAGAATACTACTTGCCACATAACAGCGCCACATAACCTCATGGAAAGTGTATGACGATGTCATTTCTCTGAAGAAATGTTAAATGCCTGTTTTCGTGAACTTAACATCAGTCTGTGTTCACTAACCGAATTCTTTGTCATGCACAAAGCATTTCCGCAATGCCTCGGGGTTCAAAGCAGTCATGATGTTAGCTACAGTTTCCTCAGCTGGTACAATTTGATTCGTTTTACACGCCCGTTGAATAAAATTCTCTTGTTTGGTGAATAACATTCTTTTGGTAGTATGTGAAATTCTCTTGCTTAGTGAATAAAATTCTTTTGTTTCGGGAATTAATTCTCTTTGGTGAATAAAATTCTTTGTTTAATGAATAATATTCTCTGATTTAGTGAATAAAATTCTCTTGTTTAGTGAATAAAATTCTCTTGTTTGGTGAATAAAATTCTCTTGTTTAGTGAATAAAATTCTCTTGTTTAGTGAATAAAATTCTCTTGTTTAGTGAATAAAATTCTCTTGTTTAGTGAATAAAATTCTCTTGCTTAGAGCATATAATTTCCTTGTTTAGTGAACATAATTCTCTTGCTTAGTGAATAAAATTCTCTTGTTTAGTGAATAAAATTCACTTGTTATTGAATAAAATCCGTTTGTTTAGTGAATAAAATTCTCTTGTTTAGAGACTATAATTCTTTCATTTAGTGAATAAAATTCCTTTGCTTAGTGAATAAAATTTCTTTGGCGAATAAAATTCTTTTGTTTAGTGAAAAAATTCTCTTGCTTAGTAAATAAAATACTTTTGTTTAATGAATAAAA
The DNA here is from genome assembly GCF_040412425.1 of Macrobrachium rosenbergii. NCBI lineage: Eukaryota > Metazoa > Arthropoda > Malacostraca > Decapoda > Palaemonidae > Macrobrachium > Macrobrachium rosenbergii. The sequence continues at coordinate 28,555,403 of NC_089764.1, read as the reverse complement.
TTCTCTGGTTTAGTGAATAAAATTCTCTTGTTTAGTGAATAAAATTCTTTTGTTTAATGAATACAATTATCTTGTTTAATGAGTAAAATTCTCTCGTTTAGTGAATAAAATTCTTTTGTTTATTGAATGAAATTCTTTCGTTTAACGAATAAAATTTTCTTGTCTGATGAATAAAATTCTCTCGTTTAGTGAATAAAATTCTCCTGTTTAGTGATTTTCTTTTGTTAAAAAAGAATGTTGAGTAATTATGGTGAACATGATTGCAAGAAGTGTCTATTCCTGTTTGAAACATGAAAAATATTCATGCAATCGAATTGAAGCACATTAGTAAATAAGTAAAAAGAAAAATTATTATTTATTTTTTCCACACCAGCTGAATAAAATTCTCTTATTTAAGCTGGAATTACAAAAAAATATGTTGCGTAATTTTGCCAAACCTGTTTACAAGAAATATGTCTATTCCTGTTTGACACGCGAGAAAAAATTCATGCAAGTGTATTGCGGCATTTCTGTAAAAAAGTAAAAAATAATTTGTTTTCACACAGACTGAATATAATTATGTTATTTATGCTGTAATTACAACAAATTGTTCAGCAATTTTGCAAAACCTGATTACAAGAAATATGTCTATTCCTGTTTGACACTCGAGAACGATTCATGTGTATTGAAGCACTTTAGTAAACAAAAAAGTTAAAAACAGAAAATTATTTTTTACCACACAAATTGAAAAAAAAATCTTGTTCAAGCTGTAATTGTAAAAACTGTTGAGTAATAATGCAAAACCCGATTACAAGAAATATGTTTATTCCTGTTTAACATGAGAGAAAAAATTCATGCAAGTGTATTGAAGCTCTTCTGTTAAAAAAAATATTTTTTTTCCAATTCTCTTGTTTAAGCTGTAATTACAAAAAAATATTGCTTAATTTTGCCAAACCTGATTACAAGAAACGAGTCTATTTCTGTCTGACACGCAAGAACAATTCACGTAAGTGTATTGAAGCACCTGAGTAAAAAAAAAAAGTAATTATTTATTTTTCACCACACCAATTGAAAAAAAATGATCTTATATAGGCTTTAATTAAAAAAAATGTTAAATAATCATGCCTAACCTAATTACAAGAAATATGTCCATTCCTGTTGGACACGCGAGAAAAAATTCACCTAAGTGCATCGAGGCACTTTAGTGAAAAAAAAGTAAAAAAAATATAATTTATTCAGCCAACTGCTTATCGATCGTTATAAAGAGCCGGAGCAATTGCGTTATGGCGTGAGGCGTACCAGCTGACCTGTGCTTGCACGTTGCATGACGGCCAGACATCAGCAATTTCGGAGCAAATGGTGCCAGGTAATCACACGTGAATGCAGCAAGAACCGTTTGCAAGCAAATGCACGCACACACACAGACACACACAATAGGTATTCTGTATACAGATAATGCCCTAAAAATGAGAATGAAAGGTTACTGAGCACCTTGATGAGTGGCAACACTGGAACTTAACTTTATGACACTTACTGAAACTGATCATCCAGGGAATATTTAAAAATAGGTGACGGGAATCAGTGAACACTTTGGTTACTGGCAGCACTGAAAAACAACTTGATGCAACTTGATGCAACTTATCGTCCCGAAGGAAGTTTTTTTCGCAACTTCTATACAGCAGAATCGTCAAAAAAAAAAAAAACTGGCAACACTGCTTGAGGAGTCAATTCGGCCAAAGCAACGACTGTCATTATCTTGAATGAAACCGATAATTGCACCGTAGGCGATATATACTATATATATATATATACATATATATATGAATATATATATATATATATATATATATATATATATATATATATATATATGTATGTATATATATATATATGTATATGCATACACTCGAGAGTCGGAATAAAGAGTTCCCGGCACCAGTAGCCTGACCTATAGCTAGCTAGGTCTCCTCTACAAGTCTGTATTGGTGTATAGTTCTTCTTGTACATCATCTTTCTCCTTCGTGGGAGATTGGTATCACTGTCAGGCACACACACACACACACACACACACAGAGAGAGAGAGAGAGAGAGAGAGAGAGAGAGAGAGAGAGAGAGAGAGAGAGAGAGATCGTTACTTCGGAAATGCCGCGCGTACTTTTCGGGGGAACCCCGATATGAAGGACCACCTTCCGACGGTCAATCCCACGCGTTACGCTCGCCGGCTAAACCGAAATTCGACGACTTCGCGTCGACCTGTCGAACACGGGTCAAGAATTCGGCTGGGGCTCGTCGCGGGTCGAACGAATTAGAAGGGTGTCGAGTAGGGCGGATACGAGGGGAAATTCGACGGCGTTCCGAGAATAACAACAGCTGTGGTAACTGCAAGAGAGCCGTCGAGCGTGCATGGGCGGGCGCGCAGGAGCATCCATTTCCTTCGCCAGGCAATTTTCGTGCATGGCGCCGTATCTTTGTTCACGCGCGTCTTTGGACGTTTGGGATATGAAACGAATATCCTATCTATCTATCTATCTATATCTATATATATACAGAGTATATATATATATATATATATATATATATATATATATATATATATATATATATATATATATATATATATATATATATATATATATATATATATATATATATATATATTATGAAGGATGGCTGGACAGAGGAAACTGGAAAGGAAAAACGGAAATGATTTGTCTTTTTGACGAGGGCTCGTTCGTACCAGATGGGTTATGGAGTTACTATTATAGGGTAGAATTGCCTGTGAGGTTTGTTCGTACACACACACGCACACACACACACACACACACAAACACACATATACACACACACATATATATATATATATATATATATATATACATCATAAATCTAAAACCATGAATTTGTAAAACTTAACTGTCACGAAAACTATATCGAGAGAGAGAGAGAGAGAGAGAGAGAGAGAGAGAGAGAGAGAGAGAGAGAGAGAGAGAATTAAGAGAAAATGCCTAAAAATGTCAGTCTTAAAAATCTCTCTCTCTCTCTCTCTCTCTCTCTCTCTCTCTCTCTCTCTCTCTCTCTCAACAAAACCTAGAGAGGTCGTAAAATGATTAAAAAGGACTTGAAAAGTCAGTCATCAATTCTTTCCCTTGTTCCATTTTTGTGTTTGTTGGAAGAATATCGACACTATAGAAAAACGAAAAGGTGCTTGAGCAATTTTCGAGAAGAAGAAGAAGAAGAAGAAGAAGAAGAAGAAGAAGAAGAAGAAGAAGGAAAAAAAACCAGTTAACCTTAGCCAGTCTTTAGTCTTCTGCAAAAACAACAGCAGTTTTTAATTTGGCTCTCTGAGACCACTAACTCCACAGGACGAAAGTCTGAAGCATGTAAGACAACTCATTATATCAGTAGGTTCTTAAGAATGTAAAGATTCAAGATTTAGGGCATAAAATATATTCTTCGGTCCAGAAATGCATTCAATTTCAGATGCAGTTACTAAAGAGTTACTGAAATGGCATTACTCAAAGTTTGAAACATGTACTGCAAGTAATTATATCAGGTTCTTAAGAATGTAAAGATTCAGGGTTTAAAGCATAAAATATATTAATTCGATACAGAAATACATCCGGTTCCAGATGTATTTACTACAGAGTTACGGAAATGGCATTACTCAAAGTTTGAAGCATCTAAGGCCAGTGATTATATCAGCGGGGTCTTAAGGAAGTAAAGATTCAAGATTTAAAGCATAAAATATATTTTTCGAAGCAGAAATACATCCAGTTTCAGATGTAGTCACTTAGTTACTACAGATTTACTGAAATGGAATGACTCAGATACCTACAGCAATGGGCTATCGGAAACTGAAATGTACGTGAGTGTAAATTTGTAAAAATGGCATTAAATTTGATTTCATAAATTTACCTTCAAATAATCAAAACCTGCGTACCTTGAGAGACAACGCCTCTTGTAACACGCATGCGCAGTGGTACGCTCGCATATACGCGCAAATACAGTTCAGTTGATACAAACGGTTCAGTTTGATCAAAATTACAGTAAAATTACGTTCATTAATGATTTAATTTCTGCCTAAGGATATTAAAGAGTATATTGGCTAGTGAAACAACGTTTACACAGAGAGAGAGAGAGAGAGAGAGAGAGAGAGAGAGAGAGAGAGACTGCTAAAACACAGACTTTATCTTGCACATGATAACTTTTTATCAACATGGGAGTCACCTGGTCAGGTAAATTTCAAAAAATACCTGCGTCGGCTTTCCTTTGTCAGAGAGAGAGAGAGAGAGAGAGAGAGAGAGAGAGAGAGAGAGAGAGGGGGGTCTTGCAGTCTGTTGCTTTCCATCCAAGCCGGCAAAGGTGGACCAAGGAGTGTATTTCAAGATTTGGGGTGGGGATTGGGGGAGAATACTATTATAAGCGTTAAATCAAAATTTCCATCTACTTCTGAAGCTCTATTTAATATATAACGCCAAGTTTTTTTTATTCATTTTCGAATTGCTGGGTTTTCTTTTCGCATGAAATCCATGACTCGTTTCTCTTCTGATACAGTCAGTCAATAATAGGGAGTGGCAGATCCACGGTCACACACACACACACACACACACACACACACACACACACACACACACATATATATATATATATCACAAAATAGCAACACAACTTCAGCGTGTATACTGTATATGTTTGTATTACTCGTACCAGGCTTCAATAAGCAGATGTTGGGTGGGGCACATACATGAATACCAGTGTAGCTGTTATCTCTTTAGTCCACCGGTACCTAATTGAACCCTAATACGAGTAATATATATATATATATATATATATATATATATATATATATATATATATATATATATATATATATATATATATAAGAATAAAAAGGCCCATAAAACACTATTTGAACGTTGCAACCATATATTTCGGGCACTTCCTTCTGTGCCCCTGTTCACTGGTAAAATATGGACAGATGAAATGTTACAAGGGTATACATACAAAGCATATATAGGTATGGCATTAAGTCTCCGATGGTATGCAGGTGACCGTTTCCTAAGAAGGAGGAGAATAAACAATTCCCTAGTGGTTTTTGGAGACTTAATGCCACACCTATATATGCTTTGTATGCATACCCTTGTAACATTTCATCTGTCCATATTTTACCAGCGAACAGGGGCACAGAAGGAAGTGCCCGAAATATATGGTTGCAACGTTCAAATAGTGTTTTATGGGCATTTTTATCTTCATATTATACTGTAGTATTACAGTAAAAGACATTCATATATATATATATATATATATATATATATATATATATATATATATATATATATATATATATATATATATATATATATATATATAATATAATGAGTAGCTCCTAAGAGTTTAAAAGCAGTGATCACAGCCACATTCGCACCTGGACTGCTGGATCGTTTTAAGAAAGTTCTTACAACACCAGCCAATTATTATTATTATTATTATTATTATTATTATTATTGCTAAGAAACTCACAATCTCGTGGTAAACAATCTGTGTAATGCAAATCCACAATTGTATACTAAATATAGCAATATATTCACTATATAATTGTGGACTTTCATTACATTATTATTATTATTATTATTATTATTATTATTATTATTATTATTATTATTATTATTATTTTATTATTGTTATTATTATTATTCAGAAGATGAACCCTATTCATATGGAACAAACCCAAAGGGGCCATTGACTTGAAATTCAAGCTGCCAAAGAATGTGTTCATTTATAATAGGTCTTTAGAAACCAACCACACGCATGTATCCGCTATGCAGTGAGTCACTAATCTTATGTAAGAAATATGCCAAGCTGAAAGACCCCGCAGATATTGTAAGAAATCTGGGCGACTTATCAGAAGGACGTCTCGGAATATTAGAGTAACCTGGAGAGGAGATTACCTTCTCTTTATGTTCCAGAAGTAAATATTCTTCAGTGTCAGCAAGAGGCTCTGTTGGTGAGGTAGGCCATGTAGAGCTTCAAGACTAAATCCCATGTAACAGAATTGTTCCGTCAATAATTTGATCAAACTTAAAACTTTCAGAAGCAAAGGAAAGTTCAAAGGAAAACACTTGTCTAACCTTTGAAACAGAAATGGGAGCAGAGACTTTATTAAGATATATAGAAGTTCCACTAATATTACAGAAGAAAAGTGAATTGCATTCTTTGACATAAGGTCTCATCTTTGGAACAGGAACAGAGCATAGATTTTAATGAGATATCTATTGAATTCCCGAGTTTCAGAAGAGAGAAGGAAAACTGCTCTGCTTACCAGAGTTTTAGAACAAGGACCAGGCCTACTGCGGTATGAAGTGTCTCTATTTGAGGCTAGAGTTTAACCAGTGATAGAATCAGCTCTTTATTGAGAAGCACAGGACCCTAGATGGTATGTAGATGCTTGCAGAACATTTAATGAAACGAGAATGGGGATTATTAGGTTAAGGATTGTGCAATGTTTCCAGGTTTCATTTATGATTTCTAACAAAAGTAATTTTTCAATTACTTTTTTATTTTGAAACCAATTTTTTTTCATAGGTTTGAATAATGCTTTTGAATAAAAGCCATTCTTCAAATATTTTTTTCTTCTAATAATGACATTTGATGAACTGAAAGTTGCTCATTTAATAAGATCAATAGTTCTTGGTACGTCACATCACAAGACAAAATGTTAGGTTCGTCATAATATATTCTATTTATTTAATGTTAAGGTCGAAGAATTTATACGCTTAGGTCTTCAGCTTATTTTATTTTTTGTCAAAAGACAATTTTGTTAGAATTTTCCATTTTGTCCAAGAATCACCGATTTGTCAACAAATGACAGGAAATCTGGGTTTCGTTTATCGCTGTGGACTCTGGCCTGATTGTTAAGGTAATTTTTAACTTTCTGCAAAAGAAAACTATTGTGCCGGCTTTGTCTGTCCGTCCGCACTTTTTGTCAACACTTTTTTCTGTCCGCCCTCAGATCTTAAAAACTACTGAGGCTAGAGGACTGCAAATTGGTAGGTTGATCATCCACCCTCCAATCATCAAACATACCAAATCGCAGCCCTCTAGTCTGTGTAGTTTTTATTTTGTTTAGGATTAAAGTTAGCCATAATCGTGCTTCTGGCAACGATATAGGATAGGCCACCACCGGCCCGTGGTTCAAGATTCATGGGCCGCAGCTCATGCAGCATTATACCGAGACCACCGAAAAATAGATCTGTTTTCGGTAGCCTTGACTGAGCGCTGTACAGAAAACTCGATTGCTCCCAAGAAACTTCGGCGCATTTTTTACTTGTTTTTTTGTTTGGAAACTAAACTGACCTGGCTGAAGGCTTGAAAAACTCAAGTGAACACAGTTCTTCTATTGCCTTTGCATAATACATCCAATATAACATCAGAATAATTTTTCAGGTTCATGGTTTTGGAAATAACTTACGACTTGGAAAAGTAAGGTGAGGTTAAACAGAATATCACAGACAACTGAGGACAAAGAAAAGTTGAAGTGGGAAATCCTAAAAAAAAAGGTAAATAAATAAATAAACAAGTAAAAAATGCGCCGAAGTTTCTTCAGCGCAATCGAGTTTTCTGTACAGCGTATAATCAAGGCCACCGAAAACAGATCTATCTCTCGGTGGTCTCGGTATAATGCTGTATGAGCTGCAGCCCATGAATCTTTAACCACGGCCCGGTGGTGGCCTATCCTATATCGTTGCCAGAAGCACGATTATGGCTAACTTTAACCTTAAATAAAATTAAAACTACTGAGGCTAGAGGGCTGCAATTTGGTATATTTGATGATTGGAGGGTGGATAATCAACATAGCAATTTACAGCCCTCTGGCCTCAGTAGTTTTTAAGATCTGAGGAGGATAGAAAAAGTGCGGACAGAATAAAGTGAGGATGGACAGACAAAGCCGGCACAATAGTTTTCTTTTACAGAAAACTAAAAGTGTGTAGACACAATGGGGAATTATGATACACATAAATTCTGACTTGTGAAAGTCACTGCCCTTTCACAAAGACCAGTTCTGTATCAAACGTGACATGCAAATTTCTCTAGTAATCTTGGGTAGGTTAGGAACGTTGGTCCGAGACGTGTTACAGACAACCTAAATCCCTGGTTTGAAGACAGCCTGAGATAAGTGGGGGACTGAAATAGTGTGCTTATTGCCAAGTCTGACTAAATTTCTCTTTATCTGTGAAATTGGTGACGCGGTCTACAAAAATTTTAAATGGCCAATCGCCCTGAAACCTCCACATTATTCTGTGCAGGCAGCAGCGGTAATAGTGTACTTGTTCTCTCAAGACACTTCAACTTCATCTCCAAAGCTGATACAAAATGTCTTCCGAAGGGAATCTCCAAATATAAAATGGGCCTCACTTCTTACAAACTGCTTTCATGACAGAGTTTTGGATGCTAATGTTCTTCTCGCCTTGCCGCCAAAATAAATTCATATTTATTCATATTCACATACGTCCACGCATGCATAAACTCATGCAGTTATTTGGTTAATATAGTACGGGTTGTTGAGGCTCTTACTGGGGATTTCTTCTCAGCAAACTGACTAGTTCAGCTGAAAGATGAGATAAAAACAAAGTCATGTCGAAGACGAGGACGAATGTAACGCTTTCGGATGCAAGGACTCTCGAGTGTTTGTTCAGAGAGCGAGTAACTGACAGTAATGGTACGAACCGCGGGTATAGTACTACTTAATGACCGCAGGTGTCTCAGAGTGACTCTCCCTCCTGAGGTACCCCCGGGGGTAGCTTGAGGACTTGTGGGGGGGGGGAGTGGGCCAAAGTTAGGGAGTGTGTGAGAGGCCACAACACACTTGCATGGCCTGAGTTGCCCAATGCAGCTGCATCACTGAGGAGAAGACTTCATCTCATCTGCCTAAATTGCCATTCATTACCCTCTCGCTTCTCGGATTTCGGGGCATGACTGAGAAGGGCCAACGGAGCACAGGATTGCTTGTGTGCCCAGTCCCATAGCGAGAAGGAGATGCTTGCTAGCTGGGACCAAGGACCAAGGACCAAGGAAGGATTTAGTGGCCAAAGCGTAGATTCGGTTCAAGTGTCAAGATGACTTTTCTTTCTTGTTAGGGCCTCTGGGAAACTGGAATTTGTGCAAATTCCTATGAAGGTTGATGCCATATGTATAAAACTACGTTTCCATGACGGCTGCGTGGTCCCAGATTATATTAACATTATTTATTCATTGTCTAAATGTTTTCATCAACAATTTACCATGAGAGATTTACTGTTACGTTACATACGAGAGATTTTGGATAAAAAAAAATCATAGTCAGGATAACTCGATAAATACATTTTAGTTCACAATCCCCATGCCAATTCCCATGTTTTCTTTCCCATATTATATTTTCCTCTCTCTCTCTCTCTCTCTCTCTGCTATTCGAATACCATAAAATTAGTTTATCTCCTTCAGGAATGGTTACAGAATGCATATTAAAACAATCTCTCTCTCTCTCTCTCTCTCTCTCTCTCTCTCATGTTCTCTCTCTCTGCAAGACCTGTGCCCCTCTCTCTCTCTCTCTCTCTCTCTCAAACGAAAGCCGACACAAGTATTTTAAAATCAACTTAACCAGGTGACTCACATGTTGATAAAAGGTTATCACGTGCAAGACAAGGTCTGTGTTTCAGCAGTTTCTCTCTCTCTCTCTCTCTCTCTCTCTGCAAACGCTTGTTTTTTCAGAAGTGAAAATAGTATTAGTTTTCATACTCAACCTTGCACTGGGGTGATGTTTTGAAAAATGTACTTGAAGGTAAATTAGTCTCGCCGTAATTGATACTATTGTGAAAAACGTTCATCATAGGACGCATAAATGCTGTATGAGCCGCGGCGCATGAAACTTTAACCATGGCCCGGTGGTGGCCTACCCTATATCGTTGCCAGAAGCACGATTATGGCTAACTTTAACCTTAAATAAAATAAAAACTACTGAGGCTAGAAGGCTGCAATTTGATATGTTTGATGATTGGAGGGTGGATGATCAACATACCAATTTGCAGCTCTCTAGTCTCAGTAGTTTTTAAGATCTGAGGGCGGACAGAAAAAATGCGGACAGACAAAATCGGCACAATAGTTTTCTTCTTTTACAGAAAACTAAAACAAAGACTTATTAAAATATATATCCACTATCTTTTAAAACTCAGGACACCCCCTTTCTTTCAGCTCAGGCAAAACGCATGACCGCCACAGATAATTTCGACTAATTACGTCAGGTAACCAAGTTATTTTAAACTCCTCCATATCTTACTCACTCATGACTCTCAAAACCGATCGAGTGATTAAAAACATTTTTTTTATCCCAAAAGGCCGAGACAGAATAAGATGAGAACATTTAGGTAATTTGAATCAATCTACTTTAATAATAATAATAATAATAATAATAATAATAATAATAATAATAATAATAATAATAAAACGTTAAAAGTTTTCCCAGAAAGGTTCTGTGATTAGCTGAGTAACAGAAATAATAGCTGTATCTCCGAAGAACGGTGACAGATTAGTGGTCCTACCCTTCTAGAAACTAGGTTTCAGTAGATGATAATTCCTGGGAAGAGAGAGAGAGAGGAGAGAGAGAGAGAGAGAGAGAGAGAGAGAGAGAGAGAGAGAGAGAGAGACGTACAGAAAGTCATCTGAGGTTTCAACTTTTTATACATAGTATTTTGACTTTAGTTTTAGTGTTATGTGGGTGTCTGTGTGTGTGTGTGAAAGAGAGAGCGCGTGCGCACATACATATACATACACACACACATAAATATATACATTTAGAGAGAGAGAGAGAGAGAGAGAGAGAGAGAGAGAGAGAGAGCCTGTCGCTCGCTTGCCAACGCATATTTGAGCAACTGATGCAAGAACTTGAATCAAATGAATGACATCAGAATGAGATCAGGGAACCTCAGTTATCGAAGTCACAAGCAAAAGAATCCTGTTGTATTTGTAAACAAAGAACCCAATTATTGGAGACACAAAGATTCTGCTTAAACGGGAATCATTTAAAAATTGCCTCAAAGCAAAAGGCCTTACGATCGTTCCTTGCGATAGCAAAGACACAATATGAACTATACGGTTAAGGTCTCTCTCTCTCTCTCTCTCTCTCTCTCTCTCTCTCTCTCTCTCTCCAGTAAGAATTCCCTTAACGAATTTCCTTGCGCGCGGTCGCCGCCTGCAAAATCTCAAGGACTCAGTAATGCCTGCCCTTGTCATGACGAGAGAGAGAGAGAGAGAGAGAGAGAGAGAGAGAGAGAGAGAGAGAGCGGTACCTCGTTACTCCCCGAACGCAACATGCCAAAACTTCGACGGAAGATGCCCGAAACTGGGTAGGAGCGGGCCAGCCCCAGCCAGCCCACAGTCATTCATGAATGCAACAACGCAACAAGCGTCGTTTAGCCGCACCTCCAGACGTGGACAGTAATAATAATAATAATAATAATAATAATAAGGTCTGTTTGCCAAGGAACAACTACGATTAAGTACGTAAGGAGCAACTGCGAGTAAGTATGTAGGAGCAACTACGAGTAAGTAAGGAGAAACTGCTAGTAAGTACATGAGCAACTGTGAGTATGTAAGGAGCAACTACGAGTAAGGAGCAACTGCTAGTAAATACGTTAGCAACTGCGAGTAAGTGAGTACGCATGGGATCAACAGTAAGTATGTACAAATGGAGGGAGCAACTGCAAGCAGGTAAATACGCAAAGAGCAACTGATAGCAAGTACGTAAAGAGAAAGTGCATGTAAGTACGCAAGGAGCAACTGCCAGTAATTACGTAAGGAGCAACTTCGAGTAAGTACGTAAGGAGCAATTGCTGGTAAGTATGCAACGAGCAACTGAAACTAATTACAAAGGAGCAATTGCACGTAAGTAAGCAAGGAGCAACTGCGAGTAAGACGCAACTGCGAGTAAATAAAGAGCAACTGCGCGTAAGTACGTAAGGAGCAAGTGCGAGTAAGTACACAAGGAAGGAGCAACTACTAGCAAATAAGTAAGTAAAGAGCAACTGCAAGTAAGTGTTCAAGGAGCAACTGCGAGTAAGTACAGAAAACTGCGAGTAAGCAGAGAGCAACTGCGAGCAAGTACGTAAGGAAGGAAGGAAAGGAAGGGACAAGTTACCATCGAGACACATACTATCTATCGGACGAAACCCGGCTGTGGCTGACGTCACTGTGCACTGCAGTGACGTAGCACTTCCTCGTCTCTTAGCCGCATTGTCTAGCCGCAGGTGGTTCCTGGCTGCGGGGGCCGGTGTACCTGCCTCCTACTGCGCCTCCTCCACCTTCTCCTCCTCCTCCTCTTCCTCCTCCTCCTCCTCCTCCCCCGCACCACCTGCATTTTTGCCACCACCAGACTTGCAGAAAGATTTACAGAGGCATGGAGGGGTGTTGTCAGACCCGTCAACTGCTCTCTCTCTCTCTCACCGATTCATTCATATGATTCGATCTTGTGTGAACTCGGTCCTCGAACATATTGAAGGTATTTCGAATTAAGCTTATTCACTGATTGCCTTCTTTTAATTTGATTATGAAATTCAACAGTTTAACAGCTGAACTTTATTTGAATAAAACCAAATTAAATAATAATAACCGAATACAGTCAACCTGTAACCGTATTTCACGAGATCTTTACCATAAAATCGGTCTATCTAAATACATTTTGTATTCCTGTAATTTAACTTAAGGAACTGTAATCAAAAGTAACATTCCTGTCTCGTACAGTGCTGAAAGATAATCAAACTTCCTGGAAACTTTAGCTGTCTGGTACAAGCGGCACTATTTTTTATAATTAAGTCTGAAACTGAAAGTACCAGTCGTTATTTAGGATCTCTCTCTCTCTCTCTCTCTCTCTCTCTCTCTCTCTCTCTCTATAAATATATATATATATATATATATATATATATATATATATATATATATATATATATATATATATATATATATATATATATATATATATATTAACTAAGATCTAAAAGTACAAGTCGTCATTCAAATTCTCTCTCTCTCTCTCTAATTAAGCTCTAAAAGTGCAAGTCGTCATTCAAATTCTCTCTCTCTCTCTCTCTCTCTCTCTCTCTCTCTCTCTCTCTCTCTCTCTCTCTCTCTCTCTCTCTCTCTCTCTATATATATATATATATATATATATATATATATATATATATATATATATATATTATTAAGTTCTAAAAGTGCAAGTCGTCATTCAAATTTTCTCTCTCTCTCTCTCTCTCTCTCTCTCTCTGGCTTTTATTTTTAAATATTTTTCACGTCAAAAGTGTTCTGCAATCCGGAAGTTCCTCCCTCTTCGTCATTTAAATCTCTCTCTCTCTCTCTCTCTCTCTCTCTCTCTCTCTCTCTCTCTCTCTCTCTCTCTCTCTCTCTGGCTATTATTTCTGAATATTTTGTACGTCAAAAGTGTTCTGCAATCCGGAAGTTCCTCTTTTCAGCGCAGCTGTAGGTGACCAACAGGTGTTAATCTCGACTCATAATGGTATGTACAGGTGTGAAGATTGAATGGGACACAGGTGGACCCACTAAATTTTCGCCTCCTCTCGGTTTCGAAAACATAATTGCTCCAATTCGTCGATTCACTTTTCAGACACATTCTCTCTCTCTCTCTCTCTCTCTCTCTTGTTTTTTCTTCGTCTTTCACTTTCTCTCTCTCTCTCTCTTTTTCTTTATTTGCTTCTCTCCTTCTTGCATCTCTGTCTGTCTGTCTGTCTGTCTGTCTCTCAATTTGTCTTTCTCTCTGTCATTCTTTCTCTTGCTTTCACTCCTCTCTCTCTCTCTCTCTCTCTCAATTTGTTTCTCTTGTTTTCTCTTTGTCTTTCCCTATTTCATTCTTTCTCTTGCTTTCACTCCTCTCTCTCTCTCTCTCTCTTTTTCTCCGTCTTTCACTCCCTCTCCCTTTCTCTTTATCTTTCTCTCTTTCCTCCTCTCCTTCTTGCTTCTCTGTCTGTCCGTATGACTGTCTCTCCCTGTCTCAATTTCTTTCTCCTCTCCTCTTTGTCTTTCTCTGTTTCACTCTCTTGCTTTCACTCTTCTCTCTCTCTCTCTCTCTCTCTCTCTCTCTCTCTCTCTCTCTCTCTCTCTCTCTCTCTGTATCAGTCGCAGAGGCAGGCACCTGCACCAGGTGGACAATCCATCACGTTTACCTTACGTGAGATTCCTGGCATGGCGAGCTGTCAAGTTGCGAAAATTATTCTGATTTCGGAATTTTACCAGAAAATTTTACAACGAGGAAGCTCTTTGCGTCAGTTTAATAATAATAATAATAATAATAATAATAATAATAATAATAATAATAATAATAATAATAATAATAATAATAATAATAATAATAACAACTGAGGAATGGAAGCGAAAATTTTGGTTTTTAAACTAATAATTAAATCATAGAAAGAATTATGGTCGTATTTACAGCTTTTAGTTTTCTTGCACTATGAGAAAGGATTTGCCGTTATCATCTCGCCAATAATAATAATAATAATAATAATAATAATAATAATAATAATAATAATAATAATAATAATAATAATAATAATAATAATAATAATAATGAATATTTTCAACATTTACTTTCGTGCTACACCAAAGTAAAGTTTTTTCGTCATCATTTCTCCAATAATAATAATAATAATAATAATAATAATAATAATAATAATAATAATAATAATAATAATAATAATAATAATAATAAATGGTGACGAAGGAGATAAACATTTGCTGGAAGCCAAGAAATCCCCCGTAGGGGGTACTGCCGTCAGTGCACCTCATGAGGTGCACTGTAGGCATAACTTTAGGTTCTTTGCAGCGTGCCTTCGGCCCCTAGCTGAAACCCCTTTCGTTCCTTTTACTGTACCTCCTTTCTTATTCTCTTTCTTCCACCTTACTTTCCACCCTCTCTTAACAATTGATTCATAGTGGAACTGCTTTCAAACCTTTCTACTGTCAATTTCCGTTTCAGCGCTGAATGACCTCCTAGGTCCCAGTCCTTGGCCTTTGGCCTAAATTCTACATTCAGTTCAGTTCATACGTCAGAATGGCTGATGTTATTAACCCAGATTCTTTCTCCTTTCTTTGTGAAATACCACGTTGTAATGTTCGAAAGGTATGACTGTCAGTCATAGGGTGAGCTGTGATTATTATTCTCTTATTGTAAAATCTTTGTTGTCATTTAATTATTATTATTATTATTATTATTATTATTATTATTATTATTATTATTATTTATAAAAAATGATGAAATTTCTTACAGATGAAGATTGTTAATCACAGACTGTAAAATTCGGCCATTCTCGGGACAAAATACGTGAAACTCAAACACAAACACACGCACGCGCGCGCGCACACACACACACACACACACACACACACACACACACACACACACACATATATACATATCAAACACAAATCTTTCGAAAATTGAATTATTCAATCGAGAGAAATGCTTTCTAGACGAACAATTCAGGACTGATGAAAATAAACAAAAGGACAAATAAAAAAAAAAAAAAAAAACCATGAAAATAATACTGTAAAGCATGACTGTTGTAATGATGGACTATAGAAAAGACAGAAATTGCTCTCTCAAAAAAAAAAAAAAAAAAAAAAAAAAAAATTGGGATTAGACGTTCATCAAACATACCAAATCGCAGCCCTCTAGCCTCAGTAGTTTAAAAATAAATTTATTTTAAGGTTAAAGTTAGCCATAATCGTGCATCTGGCAACAATATAGGACAGGCCACCATCGGGCCGTGGTTAAAGATTCATGCTCATAAAGCATTATACCGAGACCACCGAAAGGTAGATCTATTTTCGGTGACCTTGATTATACGCTGTACAGAAAACTCGATTGCGCTGAAGAAACTACGGCGCATTTTTAACTTTTTTTTTTTACATCAGCTAGTTCATCTTAATCACATTCCTAATATTTTTATTCACTGTTCACGGTCGCATTTCACTTTTATTTCTAATGAAGAGGTGATTTATCAGTCACTTAATGCATCCATTTCGAAGTCAGCTCTCATTTAAGAATGTACATTTTTTATCATTGTTCAAAAAAAAAAAATGTTTGGTGATAAATAATCCGGGAAAATCGACAGAAATCATCATTTCAATATTTCAGAAGATTTAGTTCTTAACAGCAAAAAAAAAAAAAAAAAAATAGATTTGTGAATGGAGTATGGAATGTCTGATGTTTGCAGACGATGCAGAACTACTTGTGGATAGTGAAGGGAAGCGGCAGGAACCGGTGAAAAGAAGAAGAAGAAGAAGAAGAAGAAGAAGAAGAAGAAGAAGAAGAAGAAGAACGCTTCTGCAACCGAAGGAAAATGTATAAAGAGCGCTGAAACTTTGTGACTGCAAAGTCTCGAGATATTAAAAAAATATGCAGAATGAGGGTATCTCTTCAAAAGTGCGAAGAATATGCAAAATTGCGTCTGGATAGAAGAAGAAGAAGAAGAAGAAGAAGAAGAAGAAGAAGAAGAAGAAGAAGAAGAAGAAGAAGAAGAAGAAGAAGGCTCTTGCAATAGAAGGAAGATGTTTAAAGAGGGCTGAAAACATTTTGACTGCAAAGTCCATAAACATTAAAAAAGTACGAAACACGAGGAGAATCTCCTAAAAAGCGCTGAGAAACAC
>NC_089764.1:28531235-28536235 GCF_040412425.1 Macrobrachium rosenbergii | reverse complement strand
CCCTTTTCATATGGAACAATCCCATCACAGGGGCCACTGAACTGAAATTCAAGCTTCAACAGAATACGATGTTCATTTGAAATAAGCAACAGAAGATAAGAGGACACACAGGAAGAAGAGATCAGTTATTGGAAAAGAAAAAAAAATAAATAACAAGAGAATGAAGACTGGGCAAACACCAGTCTCACTGAAGGAACTGGGATTACTTGTACCACTAACTGGCAGTAACCAGTCATTCACTTATCATGCCTAATTATTCCTACATCGCATCACGTATAACTTGACCCGAACAGCTTTCATTAAAACCACTTGAGAAGGAGTTTCTGATTTCAATAAATATTAAGCGAAAATTACCTCGTTTTTCTTCCCTTCCTTCCTAAAGCAAACGCTGTAACACGGTCTGATTATATTATAAACGTCTCACTCGTTCTTGAACACTACAAATATCTCAAATATATGTAATTCATTAACAGTATCTGTCACGATTCTGGCATTCCATTAATTTAGTTTTACGTAATTTTAGTTTTCTGTAAAAGAAAACTATTGTGCCGGCTTTGTCTATCCGTCCGCACTTTTTCTGTCCGCCCTCAGATCTTAAAAACTACTGGGGCTAGAAGGCTGCAAATTGGTAAGGTGATCATCCACCCTCCAATCATCAAACACGCCAAATTGCAGCCCTCTAGCCTCAGTAGTTTTTATTTCATTTAAGGTTAAAGTTACCCATAATAGTGCATCTGGTAGGGATATAGGACAGGCCACCACTGGGCCGTGCTTAAAGATTCATGGGCCGCAGCCCATACAGCATTATAGCTAGACCACCGAAAGATAGATCTGTTTCCGACGGCCTTGATTATACGCTGTACAGAAAACTCGACTGGGCCGAAGAAACTTCAGCGCATATTTTACTTCTTTTTTTTTTTTTACTCGTGATTTCCTATGCTTTCATACAGTCTTTATACATAAGAGCATTCCTTCCCAATCCAAACATCAGTCAATTCGCATTTCAAAAGAATTCATATATTATTTATGCCATTTAAGAAGGTGTTCGTATGAAAGCCAGTTGCCTGGAACTGGCTGTCAAGTGACGTGGCTATGTATCGATTCATTTGCCAATTCATTTACTCACTCTGCGATGAAAATGCAACCGATTCACATTCTCATCGTGAGTTTGTCATGCACGCGATATTCGAGATCAGCCAGTCCATTGAATGTTGATTCATTCAGCTGGAATGAAAAGGATTTGCTTTCATTCAGAGGTCTTTTATTCCTCACACCGTCGAACGGTGGAACAATCTCCCTGAGGATGTCGTGCAAATAGGAACCTCGAAAGTTCAAGGGAATCCTCTTTGTATTTTAATAATTTATTTTCATTTATATGTATTTATTTATTCATCTGTTACTGATCTCTTCTTTCCGTATTTCCTCTCACCTTCTGTTACTTATTTCAAATGAATATTGTATTCCTTGGACGCTTGAATTTCAAGTCAATGGTCCCCGTGGGCCTTTTCCATATGAATATGGGTTTACCTTCCGTATAATAATAATAATAATAATAATAATAATAATAATAATAATAATAATAATAATAATAATAATAATAATAATAATAATAATAACAGGGTTCTTTCTGAATGAATATAATAATAATAATAATAATAATAATAATAATAATAATAATAATATAATAATACTAAAAGCAGCTTGTTTCGTTTCATTACTCACTTTAGTTCTCCCTCTAATTATAGCTAAATAAAACCACTAAAATAAAAGCCACCGTTTATAAACTAATACCCACTTTTTTACGATCGCGTGTTGGCATTTAGATGACTACGGCTTCCTCATAAGAGTACGCGTACCCAAGTTCAGACAGAAGGAAATATAGGTCACTGCTAATATTGCTTTGATCGAACAGAACCCAAGCAACAAGGAAAAAAAAGAAAAAAAAATCTCATGTCAAATTCGCTGTTTATTTAGTGAATACTGATTAATGCATTAGAAGTGAATTACTGAATAGACCGTCACGAAAATATGGGTCTCACCAAGATAAATAATATTGATAGGAAGAACATGGGTGTGACTGAGATGCTGAATATGAAGAATAGCGCATTGAAGAATGTGAGTCACCCTTCAGAATTATTGACTATTCATTGGTTCCGTACCCAGGCACTTCTGGGGAACCCATGCTGTACCCAGACCCAGGCAACTGTACAGTGGGCAACTGAATGAATTCTAAAATGCAACTGTAATTCAAATTCCCGTTATTCATTATTAATACTTTATTCAAAATACCTGTTAAGTGTCAATACATCTAATTCAACCTATTGTCTAATGATCAACTTGTGACAAACTCAATTCAGTATGTATCTTAATAATCCACTTGTGAAGTCTCCTATAAATTATAAATGCGTCATGCAGTTGTTATTTCATCTTCAATTAACATCAATACTGAATCCAAATATCTATATTATATTATTTATTAATTTTATTTTTTCTTTTCTAACAACTGATCTCTTCTTTCTGCATTTCCAATTACTTTCATTAATTTCTTTCTAATGAACATCACATTCTGTGGCAGCTTGAATTTCAATTCAATGGCCCCTGTGGTGGGCTTGTTCCACATGAATGAGGTTTATCTTCTGAATAATAATAATAATAATAATAATAATAATAATAATAATAATAATAATAATAATAATAATAATAATAATAATAATCAAGAAGAAAATCACTGACGTCGCAATACCATGGGACACCAGAGCAGATGAGAAAGAAAGAGAAAAAATTGATAAGTATCAAGACCTGAAACTCGAAATAAGAAGGATATGGAATATGCCGGTGGAAGTTGTACCCATAATCATATGAACAATAGGCACGATCCCAAGATCCTTTAAAAGGAATCTGGAAAAACTAGATGCCGAAGTAGCTCCAGGACCCATGCGGAAAAGTGTGCTACTAGAAACAGCACGCACAGTGAGAAAAGTGATGGACTCCTAAGGAGGCAGGATGCAACCCGGAACCCCCCAACACTATAAATACCACCCAGTCCAATAGGAAGACTGTGATGTCTTGAAATGGAGAAACAAATACACAGTTATTTAAGGGTACATTTGTTTAAAAATATATCCCTACACAGAGCTTTTGGGAATCTGTTCGACTGAAAAGGGGAATCGAACAGATTCCCGAAATCTGTTTGATTTATTTTTAAATATATGTTTACATACATAACTGTGGATTTGTTTCTCCAATAATAATAATAATAATAATAATAATAATAATAATAATAATAATAATAATAATAATAATATTTCAATTGATCTTAATCAGTCGATAGTCTAGTGATTCTTGTGAGGTCTTATAATAATAATAATAATAATAATAATAATAATAATAATAATAATAATAATATATTTAAACTGATCTAATTCAGTCCATAGTCTAATTATTTTCGTGATGACTTAATAATAATAATAATAATAAATTTCAATTGATCTAAATCAGTGAACAGTCTAGTGATCCTTGTGAGGCCTTATACCCCCCGCCTCACGCCAGACCGTGAGAATCTCCACAAACTCACGTCACCCTCCCCAGAGAAGAATCTTTCACAACCAGCATCCCAAATCCGTCCGCGTGACGTCACAAGCTCATCCCAGCGCGCAGACCTCCGAGTGCTCTGATACGAGTGAAACATTTATCCTCGTGGAGAAATGACGCCATTATGAAAAGATGCCCTGTTCGGTGGTCCTACCGCGGCTTCTGCGTGCCAAAGTCATGACAGGGTCCGATGTGGAGGAATTCAAACCGGCCTTTGTTTGATGGACGACTCTCTCTCTCTCTCTTTTTCTTTCTCTCTCTCTCTCTCTCTCTCTCTCTCTGTTTCTCGAGGTTTCTGTTTCTCGAGGTTTAGGTAAGGAACTGCTTTAGGTCCTACAGTGGTGGGTGCTTTTAGATATAGAGGAATAAGTGGAGATAGTTGACGTAAACACACACACACATATGTATATATATATATATACATAAACATACATATGTATATATACAGTATATATATATATATATATATATATATATATATATATATATATATATATATATATATATATATATATATATATATATATATATATATATATATAATATATATATATATCTGTATCTGTACTGTATCTATATATATATATATATATATATATATATATATATATATATATATATATATATATACATACATACATATACATACATATATACAAACACACACACAAAGCAACCACCAAGAACTCAGCCTGCCTAGTGTAACACAACTACTAATTGCATATATAACTTCCTATCCACCTAAGCCACGTAAATAACAAAAGAAAAAAGCAGTCCACGCGATCATACAGCGCATTACGTAATAACCGTTATTCCAGCAACAAACTGAAGACTCGAGCTGCGTGACCACAGATTTCTAACTGAAAATTTAACGAAGGAAACGACGCAACTGCTTCATCGACCTGAAGGTGGAATTATATACCTGTGGAAATACCGAAGTACCTTAAGCCGCCTGTCATGAAGCTCGAAGCTGAACACCTAACTAAACGACTGGTTCTTGATTTTGTAATCTGATCAACCTGATTGTAAAGTTCTTGATGACCTTGATCATAAAGTTCTTTGTTAACCCGATTATAAGGTTCCATGACAAACCTGATTGTGAAGTACTTTGGTAAACCTGGTTATAACGTTCTTTGATAAACCTGATTCTTTGATAAAGCTGATTTTGAAGTTCTAGATAAACCTGATTGTAAAGTTCCTTGATAAACCTGATTATAAAGTTCTTTGATAAACTTGATTATATATAGTTCATTATAAACCTGATTTTATAAAGTCCTTTGATAAACCTGATTATATAAAGTTCTTTGATAACCCTGATTATATAAAGTTCTTTGATAACCCTGATTATAAAGTTCTTTGATAAACCTGAGTATAAAGTTCTTTGATAAACATGGGTATAAAGTTCCTTG
>NC_089764.1:28523735-28526235 GCF_040412425.1 Macrobrachium rosenbergii | reverse complement strand
ATTGAAGCTTACCTGGCGTTACAAATGCGTCCTTTGCTCTTACAGAAGAAGAAGAAGAAGAAGAAGAAGAAGAAGAAGAAGAAGAAGAAGAAGGAGAGGGGACAGTTCACCAGTATCATCACTTGAAAGGGATCTGAAACCAATCCCAGATGAGAATTTTTACAGACGGCGATCCTGAAACAGAGGCAAAATTAATCCAATCGAGAGAGAGAGAGAGAGAGAGAGAGAGAGAGAGAGAGAGAGAGAGAGAGAGAGAGAGAGAGAGAGAGTCACCCTTTGACTTTGTGATTGAGGTTTCAATAATTAAAAAAAATCTCGGTTTCTGTGATATCAAACCTTCTAAAATTTCATCTTTTTTAAGTTTTAATTAAGAAAACGTAAGAAATCAAACGCAGTTTAGTCGTAAATGGCTGACTTCTCGCGATACGAGTCAATGAAGAATTCCAAACTGAGCTTTATTTAAAAGAAATCAACGAATTTCGCTCTTTATGGAATGGAATGGAAAATAGAGTTTGTGCCAAAGACCCAACACTGGGACCTACGAGGTCATTCACAGCGCTGAAAGGGAAATTGAGAGTAGAGAGGCCTGACAGGTGTAACAAGAGGAAAACCTCGCAGCTCCACTATGAGACAAGCGTTAGGAGAGGGAATATGAATGGAGGTGCAGTAAAAGGAATGAAAGGGGTTGCAGCTAGGGGCCGAAGGGACGCTGCAAAGAACCTTAAGTAATGCCTACAGTGCACCGCTAAGGTGCACTGACGACACTACCCCCTTACGGGGTTCATTCGTTATGGCTACACAAATTAAGATAATTTTCCATTGATGTGAAAACGTTCCCTTAGAAAAGCGACCCTTTACGTTTACTGAGAAGAAACGCGAATTTAAGAGGTCCTGTCTCGCGGCCCATGAAACTTTATCCACGGCTCGGTGGTGGCCTATCCTATGTCGTTGCCAGAAGCACCATTATGGCTAACTTTAACCTTAAATAAAATAAAAACTACTGAGGCTACAGGGCTGCAATGTGATATGTTTAGTGATTGGGGGGGTGGATGATCAACATACCAATTTACAGCCTTCTAGCCTCAGCAGTTTTTAAGATCGGAGGGCGGACAGAAAAAGTGCGGACAGTAAAAAGTGCGGACAGAAAAAGTGCGGACAGAATAAAGTGCGGACGGACAGACAAAGCCTGCACAAGAGTTTACTTCTACAGAACACTAAAAACGACCTTTCAAAAAAATCAAAATGCACAAATCTCTGGAAAGAGTATAATTACTACATATTACCAGTTTCAACAATGTATTAGCTGTCAGTCAAAGAGCTCCACTGGATTAGAAGAACAGCATCCATTAAGGTATCCGAGATAATAACCAGCAAATCACAGATGCTGAGATTCTGCATCAATGCTTCGTTCTCTTTAGAACTAATAATAGAGTCAGCTCATGAATTTTACGTGTGGTTTAGTTATTTCCTCACCATTCACTTTGTCTTTTGTTACTTTTATTATTTTATTCTCCTTGTTTTATTATTTAGTTATTCTCATAGTGTTTTAACAGTTATTTAGGACAACATCATAATATTATTTGTTAAAAGTAACCACAAGAATTAACATAATTGTTTTCATACAATCTCAAGATGTTATTATTATTATTATTATTATTATTATTATTATTATTATTATTATTATTATTATTATTATTATTATTATTTCAGTAGACGGAACCTATTCACAAGGAGCAAGGACACCAAAGGGGCCACTGACTTGAAATTCAAGCTTCCAAAGAAAGTTGGTTTCAATCTCCCACCGCAGCAGACCCCACACTGCAGCAGTAACTGGTCATGATACAGAGCCAGTGATTTTTCATCGCCCTGGGGAGACGCAAACCCGCGACATCTGAGTGGCATGCCACGACACTCACCACTGTACCAGCGGACCAGCTAAAACTGCACAGAACAGCTTTCTTTCAATTATTGCAAATTGTGAATATGAACAGAAACGTGAATCTGCTGGTAGGATAAACATTAATCGAGGCAGAGTTCGTTTTAATAATAGAAAAATAAGATGAGATGTAATTAGCATAATCTCAGAACTTTAAATCGATTATATTAGAGAAAGATTCAATTCAGCAGATGTCTACGTAACTCCGCATCTATCATTTTCCCAAATCTTGAATTGCTATCCCTTTAAATTGTCGCAAATGTTTTGGTTGCAAACGCCCCCAAAAAAATTCTCTCTCTACAACAGATGTCTACGATAATTCATAGCCCATCATCTCCCCAAATCTTGAAATGTGATCCTGTTGTATTCTTTTAAACGTTTTCGTTGCAAACGTTCTAAAATTTGTCTCTCTACAAGATGTCTACAATAATTCAATCGACTATCATCTCCCCAAATCTTGAAATGTGATCCAGCTAAATTCTCGTAAATGTTTTCGTTGCAAACGCTCCCGAATTCTTCTCTCTGCAACAGATGTCTACAATAACTAATCACCCGTTAAATTCT